>NC_133649.1:253257391-253432967 GCF_009905375.1 Apium graveolens | reverse complement strand
TTAGTGTCTAACTGCATTCGTTGAGACGTGACAATTTGGTTGGTTAATTGTAGTAAGGGGGATCGTTGCATTTTCATATAGATTGCATTCATGCATATTTTATTTGTTTTGAGTCTGTGACGCTTGAGGACAAGCATCGATTTAAGTTTGGGGGTGTGATAAGTGGCATTTTATACCATTTAAAACGTCTTAAAATGGCTTAAATTGGTGTCTTGAAATCAAGTATTTTGTGTATTTGATGCGTTTTTCTAGTGTTTATGCATTTCAGGGTATTAGTTGTATTTCGGAGGAGGAATCATCAAGAATAAGCCTTGGCATGTGTTCACCATTGCGAGAGGAAAAGAACGGGCAGATTACGACGAAGAAACGGAGAAAACCTGGAATTTTTCCAGTAGGGTCCTGCGCGCCCGCGCAGCAATGCTGAGCGGCCGCGCAGCAGCCTTGCGCGCCCGCGCAGAAATGCTGAGCGGCCGCGCAGGGTCGGGGAAAAAGCTGAATTATTTTAGACTTCTACTTCTGTTTGGCTTCCAACTTCTATGTAATCTGAGTTTTATGGGACTATTATATAATTAGATTTGAGACGTTTTCATAGAGAATATTAAGGAGATTATGTTTTAGATTGTGTTTCGCGCAAGAAGCGAAGGAGATAAGGAAGAAGACCGATTTAGCACACTGCAGCGAAGAGGAAGCATATTTTCTTGTGATTCTTGTTTCGTTGTAACGTTGGATGCTAGTTTTCTTGCTTTGACTTATTTACTCTTGTGACGTACTCTGTTTTAATATAATTAGTTTAGTTATTATTTTCTTGTGTTGTTTATCATGATTTCATATGAACCCATGATGGCGATAAGTTCTATTATGGGCTAATCGTGATCATGGGGTTGCAACGGATTTATTATGGAATTCTTTAGTTAATTGTTTAATACTTTAGTGTGTGATGATTGCATGATATCTAGTATTGGTTGTGCGTATTCGTCTTATGTGCGTCGCGAACATATAAGATAGGGTGTTAATCTCTTGTGAAGCGACAGTGGATCTTGAGATTTAGAACTTGCCTTGCTAGCATAGGTTCATGTACGTTGTAATATCCCATATTTTCAGATATTATTTTTATAATTATTTGGAATTATTTATGTGATTTTATGTGAATTTTGGTGAATTATATGATAAGTGGAATTGATGTTTGGGTGTTTATATGTGATATTATTTGAGTATTTGAATTATTATATGTCCAGAATAAAATATAGATAATTGTGATATTTTTCTGGTAATTTTTGGACTGTTAGATGATTTTATATTAATTTATGAATTATTAATTATTTTATGAATAATTACCAAAATTATTTTATAAAGCCGGGAATCATCCGACTTCAATCGTTTTTGCGTTTTTACAACCCGAAACTTTTCCGAAAACTCCTTCCTAACCTAATCTGGTAATTCCGGACATTTTCCGTGTTTTGACTTTTTCAATCCGGATTACGGTTTGACCCGTGCGCGGCCCGGCGCAATATTTTCGATACGATAATCATTTCGGTAATCGACAAAAACCCGTATTCTCGAGAGACGGGATATTTTTTACGTTATTTTCGTATATAGGGTTTTATAAAAAGCTCGGTTTTGATAATTATCCAATTTTGGTATTGAATCGGATCGTTATTGCAGTTACTTAGCGGCTAAGCAACTAATTTAATGATCCAAAACGATCCAAAACGATCCAGAACGATCCAATATTCCATAAATATAAATAGCCTATATTGTTTATTTTATTTCATTTTTAATTCATTAAAAACAAAAGTTGGATGAACATAAGTGGGGGTTTAATTTTGTTCTCAACACAAATCCAGTGATTTTGAGAGTTGTACTAATCCAATCTTGATGCTCGAATAACCGATTTGAAGCCCTTGTAGAGGCCGATCTTTTGGTACAAAAATCATAATTTAAGGTTGGATATTCTGTGAATTCGTTTTTAGGGTTCATGATTCGAAATTGGGGTTTTGAATTCTGATGATTTTTTGATTGTTTTGATGTTATAAGTAGTTTTATATGATGATTTCTAGTCGAATTACGTATAAAATTGTAGTGTTTGAATTCGGGAATGATACAGTCGAGTTTTATATTTTTGATTTTTTTTAGTTCGAATTTTCAGTTTAATCTTGAGTTTTTGATTGTCCTTGATGCCTTGAATAGATTATAGATAGTTTAAACGTTAATTTGGGATTTAAATCATCGAATTTGGTTCAGAAACGGAGGATTTCAGTTGTGGTCGGAGTTCGTCGGCGTTAATGGAAGAAGTGGTTGGTTTTGATCGGTTTCTGTGTTTTAATGATCGTGTGTTAGTGTTATACAGTTTTCTGGATTTCTGGAGATATAACGATTGATTTCCTGTTAAAATCGGTACTAAACCGTGTGTGTTTGGTGGGTTTTGGGGTTCGCCGGAACCGGGTAAAACTCGCCGATTTCTGGGCACATTCCCCAGATTCCGGCCGAGTTCATCCTGAACTCCGGTTGTCCCTTACCCCCACAACCACCCTTTGATCTTCAAAATCCCAACCCCAAAAACTTAAATCTGTTTCTGTTTTTTTTGTTTTTAATATTTATTCAAAATTCATGTTTTATTCCAAAAATCTTTATTTTAAATTTCAAAATTCATTCTTAATTCAAAAATAAATCTGATTTATTTTATTAATTAATTTTAATTAGTTCTTAATTATTTTAATTAATTGATTAATTTAATATTAATTGATCAATTAACTTAATTAATTATTAATTGATTTTAATTGATTTAATAATTAGATTTAATTATTTATTATTGATTTAAAAATCCTGAAAAATAGTTCGAGCTTTCAAATATTATTTTAAATTATTTTCCAAGCTCGATAATTTTTATAAAATTATTTTAGGGTGTTCGAACCCTATTATTTTATTATTAAATGATTCGGAGATTGTTTTTGTTCCGAAAATGTTCAAAAATTCATAATAAATCAACCGTTCGTCTGTTTAATACGAAACGAACGCGTACAGACTCAAAAAAATATTCTGCTTTCATTAAAAATACTTTTGAGACCCAAATCCTTTTTGTTTCGAAAGGTCGCTTGTTTTACGAGTCATTCTGAGTCGATTATTGATTGATAAATCGTATTTTGACCCAATTTCAGTTTTAAACGTAACGACTCCTGTGTCATATGAATTATGTGATACGTGATTTATGTGATTACGTGTTATATGAATTATGTGTGTATGTGGATCAAGAGTCCTGTGATTGTCTGTTATATTTATGGTGGGCTATCGTATGGGTAGACGATAGGATTTTGACGCGTAGTTCGTCGAGTGATTATCGTTTAGACAATTAAAGCTATATCTTTTAATTATAGATGCGGATCTCTCGAGTTGATCAGGATAAGACGTTGGATAAAGAATGAGATGGAATGGCATTTGGATATTTGGCTTCTAGCAATCGCATGACCAGCATATCGGTGAAGTGTTGAAAAGAAAGGCGGTGATGTTGTGAGACAGAATGTCAGAATAGATGTGGTTTTGCGAGTGTGACTAACTGCTAAAATCTCAAAGGCAAGTATTTCTATCATCACTTATTGTTCAAGTGATATTTATTTTGAATCATATCATGCAAGTATTGCTTTCCCTATTCTCAGTTTAGAATCAATAAATGTTTTACATATCGCTGAATTAAATAATTCTGTTTATGCAAGTATTTTTCCGCTATTCTATGTTCAGAGTAGCTAAGTGATTTTACTTATCCAATTATCGGATTTATAAATGTTGTGGATTTTGAGAAAGATGACGTTGTTTTGGTTTTCTGCCCAAGTGAATGGGCGAATAAAATTTATAAGGGTGTCGAGTATTATGACCCCTTTCAATAAAAATGTTTTAAGATTGGATGGTTGCGTAAGAGGCCGTGGCGGCGGTCCAGCGTGAGCTATGTGTTATACAGGATATAACACCTTGCTAGGCCGATATGTGCCTTGGGTACCCCTTTGTTTAGTTGGATATGCTTCGGCATACCGGTGTTGCTCCGCGGCTGATCACCGGCGGCAACATACCGTCGTTCGAGGATTCCAATCTAAATTATTATATTGCTTTTGATAATCTTATAAGGAATGATTTATCAACTGTTTTGGTTTTGAATAAAGGTGGAATGCAGTTTTGATTCAAATTCTGATTGATGTTGATATTTAAGTTGTTAAATATCAAAGGTGGTATTAATGCAGATGATTGATGTTGACTTCCCTATTTTAGCGCAGGTAGGTTGTGAGCATCAAAGTTCGTATTAATATCTAATTTGATATGACAGCAAAATAAGTATTAATTTCAAGAGTTGAGTTTTGAGTAAAGTTTATGATTCATTCCATGATCATTGTTTCATGTTATTGTGGTTTACGATATTTCCGTAAACACTGTTTTTACGAGTTTTATTCTCGTCAAGATTGAAAGTATTGCTGAAGCATGTCGCTCAAGAATATCAAAATGCTTTTGAATACAATTAAGGAATCAATTCTGGGATTCCTCAACTAAAATTTTATGATTCAGCAACTATGATTTTAAAAATGTTCTGCTCTAATGCAGATGTCGGTTTTATATCAAACGACCCTATATATATGTTATAATTAACTTGCTGAGCATTTCTTCCGCTCATACTTGCCTGTTTTTAAATTTAACCTCCAGTGAGGATTAGCTTGCGCTGTTTAGCTGCGTAATTCGAGGAAGCAAAGAAAAAGCTTTTGGAAGATGGTTGATCCAGGGTTTGCGGGCTAGTGTAAGTTTTATTGTGTAAAGTTGTTTATATTATATTATATTATATTATATTATAGTTGTGTATTTTATTTGGGCCTAGTATACTTCATTTCGAAGTTATACTAGTGGATTTAATTGTGAGTTGGAATTTATTGAAAAGAGTTTTAAAAGAAAGTGAGAAAAAATTTATTTGTGGAATTTGGATATCTTGTTTCTAGAACTGTAACCTTAAAAGATCTTGGATTAGTTTGGGGTCATTTATGATAAATATCTTCCGCTGGCATTTATTATTTGATTTAACAGGTTATTTTGGATTGAGGTTTCATCGTGACGACCAAATCCCCTGACCCCGGATTTGGGGGCGTTACATACGTTGTGCATGATTAGTGGGTAACTCTAACAGTTTTATTTGCCCTATGTAATCAAAAGGAATAACTTGTGCTTAAATCGTTGTGTTGTCAATTTCTGTAGACATATAGGAACTCAACATGATTGATGACTATTCAACTTCTATCTTAATTGTTGATGTTTGGTAGAATGGTATTAGTACAATGAAAGTTGGCTTTTATCAGTTCCGTGTTATTCGATTAATATCATCACTGTCACATGCTAAATGTAATAACAATGGCTATAGAAGGAAGTAATAATGAAGTTGTGATCTCATGAGTGTTTTATTATTGATAAATTGAAGTGTTAGTTAAGTGGTTAATTAAGTAGTTAATTATAGTTAATATTTAATCAACAATTTTAAGTGTTATCTTAACATTGAGAAGTAATCATACATTGGTGAGTGAGTTTAATTAGACAATAACTTAGTCTGAGTCTCTGAGGGAACGAACTAGAAAGTATTTTATATTACTTGCGAACGTGTATACTTGCGTGAATATTAGTGCATGTTTTCGCCCTAACACCCGTTGAAAATTTGGTTGGTAGGGAATAGTGATCACCTGTATTTTAGTAATACTTTAAATTTATAATTATATTTAACATAAAATTCTCTTAATAATAAATTAATTTTCACAATCTAATTAATGATCTAGCACCAAATAAATAAATTATTGTACCAATCTAAACAAAATTAAATCAAAAGATAAATCGTCGGTATATATAATCGTTCCAGATAAAAGAAAATAGTATAAATTATTAAAAAATATATATTATTGATCTAAAATACAAATAATAATAATAATAATTAGTTTTATTTGCGACATCATGCTAAAATAAAATAATAAAAATGTAGACGTTAATTAAAAAATTATACTATTAAACTGGGCTAAAACAAAACTGAAGTCAAAAGATAATCCATAAAATAATATGTATTACTCATCTCGATTAAAAACAAAATAATATTCAATTCGGATTAAAATATAATTAAAAAGAAGCAAAATTTAATTTTTTGAATTTGGTTCATATAAGGAACTTATGTATTTCAGTTTTTTCGGTGTTTATAAAAGCATACTACTTTATTAAAACGAGACGAAAGATAATTTAGTAGTTTATATAATAGTATCATACTAAAAAATAATATATTATATTAATTCTGATTAAATAAAATTTATACAATTAAACTTAGATAAAATAAGATTAAAATAAAAAAAAATTAAATGCACCAATCAAAATAATATATATTTTAACCTGGGCTAATTAGGTATGAACACAATTTATATCTTAGAATTTTCAATTTGAAATAAACTTTTCGGAAATTATCTTAGAAATTTAAATAAAATTGATAATAACCTTAAAATCTAATACTAAAAATTAATTTATATGTAGTTTAAAGTTTGAATTGCAACGACAACCTAAATATTTTTAAATTAAAATATTTAAATTAAAATATATGACCTATAACAACAATTTTTAAACATTCTAATTAAAAAACATAATATATAACCATTATTCAAAATAACCGTGCATTTTAGGGGTTATAAGGAAGTATTATATTATAATAAGCAAAATATAGTAAAATTGTTAATATTTTGATTCAACATTTTTATATTTTAGGAGGTAATTATATAATTTTATTTAAAATAAAATTTATTAAAAAATTTGTTTACACTTCATCATGTTAAACTAGAGATGCACAAAAAACCATCGGGTTGGGTTTTATCCGGACTTTAAAAAGTCGGGTTTTTTTGAAAACAGATCGGGCCAGGCTTTTTTAAAATTCGGCACGGGCCGGGGGCTGGACTTCTTAAAAAATATAAGGCCCGTTTTAGGCCCGCGGGCCGGATCGGGTCGAAACGGGTTTTATCCGGACTTTTTATTTATATATTAAAAAAATATATTAATATTTTATAACTCGAATTATAAATAGTTTAAATAACGGAGAAAATAATATTTTGATATATCAGATAGATTAGTTTAGATACCGAAATAAATAATTATTTCATAATATAATATATAAATAACCATATAATTATTTCGGGATTCAATTTTTTGAAAATCTCTCTACCTTAAACCCGTCCAAAAAACTCAATATTCTATTCTAAGATATATATAACGTATATAGTAGACTTTTATTAGACTTCAGTAACTACAAATAAACTTCAATAATTAACGTCTCTCAGGCTAGACTCTCCGCTATCTCCAAACATTCCCCTCGATTGTTTGAGGCATGGGTATCAATCTCCATCCAGCTCTTTATCTCTGCCTGTAGTTGTATGTGTTGATTGAATTAACTTATCAATCAATTTCTCTTAATTAGATTCTCCTAATCTCTATATTGTAAATTTCCAATCTTGTTTTTGTTTGTTTTTTTAAAGAATTAAAATGTGTGTGTATACAGGTTGGTGCCAAGCCTTTGAACAGGGTCTGTGCTTTCCTCCCCACTTTTAATTTTTGTTAAGTATTTTGTTATATACTTATTACATTACAAACCTAGATGCTTAAATCTTTTTAATTATATTAGCATACACAAGTTTTGGTGTGGTTTCTGGAGACCTGAGCACTTCACCTCTTTATGTTTATGAGAGTACATTCACCGGAAAACTTGAAAAGCATCAAAACCCTGATGCAATATTTGGTGCATCCTCTTTAATTTTTTTGACCCTTGGAAAACTTGAAAAGCATCAAAACCCTGATGCAATATTTGGTGCATACTCTTTAATTTTTGGACCCTTACATTGATTCATTTGCTCAAGTATGTCCACATTATTTTGAGTGCTGCTGATAATGGTGAAGGTTTGTTGACATTGAGATACTTTTAGATTACTTACCAACTTGCATATGAAATTTGAACTCTAATAGATATGATTCCGTCCTATATCAGGTTGGATTTTTGCCTTTTACTCTCTGTTGTGAAGTTTGATATAATAATTACAAGCACACTATATCAAATATACTTTTATAATTAGTCTCAGACTGCTTGATTTTTAATTCTGTGTTTAATCTTTTGCTTTCCCGACCCCCTACTTTATATATATTTTGTATGTTTGTTTTGTTCTAATCTTCAATATTATGCACTGTCATCTGGCTCAAGGGTGGTAACTTGACTATTATATTCAATGCAGTTCAGTATCACGACTTGAAGATGCCCACATCAATTTGGCTCAAGGTAAACAGTGGGATGATAATTTTATTTTTCCCACTTTTTTAATTTATTTAACACTTACTTTTTAACCTCAAGTTTGCTACCGGAATTGATATACCAGTGCACTATTAACCTTAAATTTGCTAGTGAATCAAGACACCAATACACTGGATTGGCCTATGATTTACTAATTCTGTTAATTAACAGGTGAAGTTCTACGTATTTCTTGCATCATACTGTCTGGCCTCTTTGTTCTGCAGCATATCGGTACCCAATGCTAGCTTTTGCGTTTGCGCTGATTGTTCTTATATGGTTAGTAAATTGCATCTAAATGGGTAAATTTGAAAATTTGTTTGCTTAAGGTAACTTTATTTTGATGGCCAGTGTTTTCCCTTTCTTTTATATTTATTTTTTGACATATACATGTCCAACATAACTGAAAAACTACTACTCATGTCTCATACTAATGTATGTTTTCCGGTTCGTATGCAACATTCTAATAATGCAGAAAATAAAAATGTTTTCAAAATAAAAGCTGGACTGGATGATGTTGAATCTTTGGTAATGTGAGACTACTTTTGATGTGCTTGAATCATCTACTTTGTTTATACAAATAAAACTAACTGCTTATTTTTCCTGGATATGTTAGTTGAGAGAATTAATGAACACTCTCCTAACTGTAGCTAGAATCACTAACTATAGGCCCAAGATCAGATTTAATGAACTAGATAGAAAATACTCAGAAAACACACACACTGTTGTTGAACACAAGAGAGAACAAGGGATTATTTCTGAATATAATCTGATTTCTGAGTTCTGATGTAATACAAATCTGCAGAGTACAATTTATAGTAGCAACAGAATTTCCTAGAACAAAATTTTCTAGATGATTATTAAGTGCATGAGCGTAGTAGAATATTCTAGATGGTTATTAATTTCAAGTACATATTCAAGAACCTTCTAATACATGATTTATCTTAACAATTCTAGTACTTTCATGATGCCTTCACAATCTTTCTAGAACCTTCAAGAAGTTTGCACAATATTTCAACACTCCCCCTTTGTGTGAACTTCGGGTACTAAACCAAGTTGGGCTCTAAGAAGCTCAAACTTCGCCTTAGGTAAAGCCTTCGTAAATATAACTTGCTCATTGGTATCCACTTTGATAAGATCAATGTCATTTTTCAGCACCTTCTCTCGTATGAAATGATAGTGAACTTCGATGTGCTTAGTTCTTGCTTGAAATACTGGATTTGAAGCTAGACGAATCGAACTCATATTAACATAATATAACTCCACTGCTTCCATTTTAGAATGAGAAATGTCCTTGAGCAGTATCATTAACCATACACACTCTTGTGCGGCAAGTGTCGTAGCATTATATTCTGCCTCTGTACTTGATAAAGCAACAATAGCTTGCTTCTTGCTGCACCATGAGATTGCAGCTGAACTTAGGTCAAAAGTATAGCCGGAAGTAGATTTTATTGATGACGGATCACCTGCCCAATCTGCATCGGTGAATCCACTAAGTAAAATCTCTGCACTTCGTTTATACATCAGCCCGTAGTTCATTAGACTCTTAAGATAACGAAGTATCTTATTAGCTGCATCCAAATGTGGCTTCCTTGGCTTTTGCATAAACTGACTAATAACTCCAATCGAAAAAGAAATATCGGGCCTTGTAATTGTCAAATATATTAAGCTTCCAACCAAAGTGTGATATGTCTTTACATTTTTTAGCTCTTTCCGAATATTAACTTTCAACTTCAGATTTTGCTCCATTGGAGTAGGTGCTGGTCTGCAATTAATCATCTCGAATTTCTCAAGGATCTTTTTAGCATATTGACCTTGAGAAACAAGGATACCTTCCTTGCACCTTGATATCTCCAATCCAAGAAAGTGCTTTAGTTCTCCCAAGTTTTTTCATCTCAAACCGAATAGCGAGTTCATCTTTCAATTTATTTATTTCTTGCTCATCGTTACCGGTTATTATCATATCATCGACATATAATAACATAAGAACGTGCACCCTGGAATCTTTCTTTATGAATAAACTTGCATCGGCATTTGAAGCAACATATCCACAAAATGAGAGGTATTGAGCAATTTTTTAAACCAGGCCTGCGGTGCTTGTTTAAGCCCATAAAGAGCTTTCTTGAGTCGACAAACGTAACCTGGAAAAGTCTTTGATTTAAATCCCGAATAAATCCCGAAGGCTGCTCCATGTAAATCTCTCTATCAATGTCTCGATAAAGAAATGCGTTCTTCACATCTAGTTGCCAAAGTTTCCATCCTTTTGAGGCAGCCATAGATAAAGTAGCTCGAACGGACGTCATCTTTGCTACTGGACTGAAAGTTTCCTCATAGTCCAGCCCGTATTTTTGGGAGAAACCACGAGCTACAAGCCTCGCTTTATATCCATCTACACTTCCATCGGATTTACGTTTGACTTTGTAAACCCATTTGCAAGAAATTGGTTTAACTCCTTCAGGTTTGGGAACTAGATCCCATGTCTCATTCTTATAAAGTGCTGATATTTCTTCCTCCATAGCAGCTTCCCAGTTTTGATTGCCTTTTGCATCTTCATATGTTAATGGTTCAGATTCATCAAAAGGGCCAGCAAAGAAACATTCAGTTATTTTATCATAATCAGCTCGAATAGTGTAGTCCTTGTACCTTTCATTCCTCCTTCGTGTTCTTTGCGATCTTCGTGGCAGCTGATCACTTTCTTGATCTCCATTATTTTCTTCATAATGTTCCTCACTTTCACTTGCATAATCTTCGTAAGGTATGGTTGGACTTGAAGCATTTGTTTTGTCTTGTACATATTCATTTTCATCGTTTGACTGATCTGCAAGTTTCGTTAATATAGGTTGTGCATAGTAAGAGGATGTTTTATCAAATACAACATCTCTTGATGTCACAACCTTGAGTGTTTTAGGATTTATACATCGCCATCCTTTTCTATTAGGATCATAGCCCCCAAATACGCATTTCTTTGCCTTAGGATCCATTTTGGCACGCAGCTTATTAGAAACGTGGACATAGCATGTACAACCAAAGATTCTGAAATATGAAACCGAGGGCTTCTCCTTGTAGAGAAGTTCATAAGGAGTTTTCATGTTGATAACATTTGAGGGTAAACGATTTATCACATGACAAGCACACCGCATGGCTTCTGCCCATAATTCTTGAGGAATACTTTTTGCATGTATCCAACTTCTACTCACCTCTTGTAAATGCCTTAATTTCCGTTCAACAACTCCATTTTGCTGCGATGTTCGTGGACATATAAATTGTCTTCTTATTTCATGTCTGTCACAGAAATCAGCAAACTCGTTTGATGTAAATTCCCCTCCATTATCGGTCCGCAAGCACTTGATCCTTCTTCAATGTCCCCCCTCAACCTTCCTCTTAAATTGCTTGAAGATTGAGAAAGTTTCAGATTTCTCCTTCATGAAGAAAACCCATGATAATCTCGTATAGTCATCAACAATTACAAGCATATAGTGAAGTCCGCTATAACTTGCTGCATTGCTTTTTAATAAATTCGAATGAATCAGCTGCAAAGGTTTTGTACTTCTTATTGAAGATTTTTCGAATGGAAGACGACGTGCTTTGCCATATTGGCATCCTTCACAAACAACTTCACGATTAAAGCTTCCCAAATTAGGCGGCCCATTGACAATGTTATTGGCTGAAATATTTTTCAGCTTCTCATAGCTTACATGTGCCAAACGAGCATGCCACAAAGATGCTTTATCTTGTCGGCTTCTTTTCTCCACAAAAGCTTCATTTGCCGACAAAACATATAGAGACTTGACTCTCTTTCCTTTTAGCACCATGTCAGCATCAATGTTTTTGATATTTTTCAGAATTTTGAAATCATTTGGACCAAATAACACATATCGACCAGAATTTGTTAATTGGGAAACATAAATTAGATTTTATGTCATACCTAGAACATGGTATACACGGGTCAGATTTACTGGTCTTTGCATTGCCTTAACCTTTACATTTCCTTCCTTTCAACTGGATGAATGGAGTTGTCTGCTGTGCACGATTGCTTTATTTTTGATGTATTGCTTTTGTTGTGAAAGTAAAGAATCATTACCTGTTAAATGATGAGAGCAACCTGAATCAATTATCCAATCTTTTGAATAATCGATAGTTGCAAAACCTTCTTCTATATCGCCTTTATCAAGAGAAGTTGAGGCTGGTTTTTGTATAAAGTTCTTCAAATTTGTCGTCTCGGTTGAAAGACAAGTTCCCCAATCATCTGAATGTTCCTCGGTTTGAGAAACACTTGCGTTTCCTTCTACAAATCTTGATCTGCAGAACTTCTTTATATGTCCAGGTGTACTATACCTGTTACATATTATTTTCTTCCTGGTCTCGTATTGCGAATTATCAGAATTCCTCTCCTTTTGATTGAAGTTCTTCCCTGGCCACCTTCTGCGCTCATTTGAATCCTTGAGTCTCATTGCTCCTCACTGTTGGAACTCCTTTTCCAATCAGATGCTCCTTTGGGATTATTTGCCTTCCAACTCTGGTAATTATAAGTATGATGCCGTTGTTTTCTAGCGAACAACACTTCATCATTTTCTGAAATTGAAGATTTCGCCATCTGTATTACCAATGCTTCTTGATTGGTTAGCAGATTCTCCAATTCGACGATGCTAGGTTGATTTGCCCATCCTTGAATGGAAGTCAAGAACGAGGTGTACTCTTTCTTTATGCCACGAATAAGATATCTTCGCATTCGGGCTTCTTTGATAGGCTCATCTGGATCAAGTTCAGAAATTTCAGCACATAAATTCTTCACTTTTTGAAAATATTGAGCAATCGTCATGCTCCCTTGAGTTGTATTTGCCAACTCGTTCTCCAAAAATTGAAGTCTGGCCATGTTCTTCTTTGTAAAAAGCTTCTCCAATGTTTCCCAAACGTCTTTTGGAGACTCTTTATCTCGAATATGATCAATTAGATCTTTGTGAATAGAGCCTCGTAATGCAAACAAGGCTTTCCCGCACTTAATCTTCCATTTCCTTCGTACTTCTGAATTTTCAGGGCTATCCTGAGGCAATTCTGTATCGCCTCCATCGACAATATCCCAAAGATCTTGTCCTTGAAGATACGCCTTCATGCATATCCTCTAGTACTGATAATTGTTGTGAGTTAGCTTCTCCATGCCAAACTGATTCAGAGCTCCACCATTCATATCCATCTCCTGGAATACAAATACCAGCAACAAAATAGCAGATTTTTTGCCTAAAAAAACAATATTCTGCCTTTTGCGAGCAGCCCTTACTGAGCACAACAGCTCTGATACCAAGTTGAGAGAATTAATGGACACTCTCCTAACTGTAGCTAGAATCACTAACTACAGGCCCAAGATCAGACTTAATGAAGTAGGCAGAAAATACTCAGAAAACACACACACTGCTGCTGAACACAAGAGAGAACAAGGGAATTATTTCTGAATATAATCTGATTTCTGAGTTCTTATGTAATACAAATCCGCATAGTACAATTTATAGTAGCATCAAAATTTTCTAGAACAAAATTTTCTAGATGATTATTAAGTGCATGAGCCCAATAAAATATTCTAGATGGTTATTAATTTCAGGTACATATTCAAGAACCTTCTAATACATGATTTATCTTAAAAATTCTAGTACTTTCATGATGCCTTCACAATCTTTCTAGAACCTTCCATAAGTTTGCACAATATTTCAACCATGTTGAGATTTGAAAAATGGAACATGACGCTGGGAGTTAAGTAAATAAGAATGATCTAAATAATTTGAAAAATTGAATTGAACGAATCACATCAGCCAACTCCAAGTCATGTCCATTTAAAATTGACAGCAAACATGGTACCTCTCTCATGTATACATATCTTTGAATTAATTTTATCTGTTCTTGGTTGTATTATATTGTATGGATTCTTTATTTCTCTAGTGCACATATCAGCAACTTGACCATCGGGCTTGGTATGAATAACAAATCACCTTAATTTGAGCCAAAAACAGTTCAGGATATTGTGGAGCCACACACATGAATCCGTCCATTATGAGCTTTTTTTGTGCTTTCGAGTGGACTAGGACATCCTTAGATGAAATAGGCATGTGAATAATCAACCTTAGATATCAATTGCAATCCTTAGACATCTATTAACAATTTCGCAACTATTTTAATTTTTATAAGAAGATAATTGAAGTTATTTCTTTATATATAAATAAAAGAAAATAATATTAATATAATAATTATTACAAATAATTAAGTATTAAGACTCAATGTGGAAATTATATACAAGCATCTTACTAGCCTAGGCGTCTAGGGGGTTCGTTGGAAGTTTGGATCTTTTTTTTATTGCTTTCACAATTGTTATCTTTGTTTTAATTTGATATGTCATTAAAGGATCCATTGTTGTAAATTAGGAATAAAATATTTGTACATCTTCGTATTTTCTCTAGGCATATACTGTTTTTTATCACTAGCTGCTACCCTGTAAGGTATCTGTTTCAACTGTTTTACAACCAAAAAACCACTTCCATGATAGATGAAGTCTGGTTGCATAATTATGTATTATAACTTGGAGACATATAATTTTAAAATTTTCATCAAACAAAATACATAAGGGGTCGTTTGGTTCAGTAAATTTGGGTATCAGGTATGGGTTTTGTCCATTTCAAACCCAATGTTTGGTTCATAATTTTTATTAGTTGAAACTAGACCCGGGAAAATGGGTCTGGATCCGAAGAACCGAACCGAAATTCATGAAACCGAGATCCGTTTCGAGATCCGAATCATACAATCCGATAATTATCCGAAAACCATATCCGAAAAATATCCGTACCGAAAATTTAACCGAAAATAATCTGAAATACAAGATCCAATTTATAACTTGGAACCGGTTTTAACCGAATAATATATTACCCGAACCGAATATGACCCGAAATAAGCAAAATTTATACTTTAAACAATTTATGTTTATGATAACATACTTATTTAATCATATTCTTTTGTAAAAGTATATTATATTATATTAAAAATACTAAATTAAATAAAAAATATATTTTTTTAATCTCAAAATTGAAAAATTAAATAAGTTATGATCCGAAAATATCTGAACCGAATATAATCCGAATGGAATTTTGTCCGATCTTAATCCGAATTTTATCCGATTTTAATTCGAATTAGACCCGAACCGAATCACATCCGATCTGATCCGAATGGTCTTCAAATATATCATAATCCGAAAGTAGATCTGATCCGAAACCGAACCGGTTCTCTGAATTGTCAGGTCTAGCTGAAATCCATACTTGAAACCCAATAGGAATCAAATTTGATACCTTACGGATGGGAAAGGGGTATTGATACCTTACGGGGAAAGGTAGGTATGGGAAAGGGGTATGAGATGTCAGATTCATTTTTATTGTTCATCTTTATTTTTGTAATTAAATACAATTTTAATGAAAATATTTTAAATTGGATATATTATTTAATTTTCAATGAAATGATAATATTTTTTATTTAATGTCAATTAGTAAGATTTAATTTATTAAACAATATTAAATTATTATTTAGTTGGTTAAATTAAATTTTACTAACTATATACTTTTTATTAATTTTTTTTTCTAAATTATGTTGAAACTTAATTTCAATGTACAATGTGTACTTACGTATATAATTATAAACTCAAAATTGAGATGTCGATTATATTTATAATTAAACAGACTCATTCCAGCACTTAACCAAACACATAATATCAAGAATCATTCCTCATCTCCATACCTGCTTAACCCGATTCCTTATTCCAAACCCATACCAACTTTTGAACCAAATGACCCCTGAAAGAAAGTTACAACTGCCACTATATAAACTCGAGCGTGTTTCTTTTGTTGTTGCACACTATGTTTGCATAGTTTAAGGGTCGATGATAGACTTATTGGTTACTTTCCCATTCCCATTTAAATTGTTTTTCATTAGACTGTTATAATAGAATTGTTAACCCTAGCTACAGTTCGTGTATGATCCATAATGGATCTAAACAACTGCCCTGTAATTTTTAATTTGATCTTTTCGTAATATTGTGTATAAATTGTGTGATAGAATTTTACGGATTAAAGAGGAAGGTTATTAATGTCAACCGAGAAGTTGAACCATTCCACCAGCAGAATCAAGAAAGGTAAAAAGAATAATGTTAGAAAATGAGGAATTTATCTACACAAACAATGTTAGCCAGCAACATGGTATGGGTTCATGTTTATGTTATACGCACTCATTGGTTTACATTGTTTGTTGTGATAACTTTAAGGATATTGTCCAGAAATATATAGTATCACCAATATTGTTATGCAAGACTGGACATACTGTAAATATTTATTCATACCCCCATCAGGAATTTTGTGACTCTTGAACGTCACCAAGACAATAAGTTGGCCATAATTCATAAAGTTACATTAATTTTTGCAGCTTAATCGGATGGATGACAAGAGGATGAGCAGGAAGATGACAAGAAAGTTTCATCACTTTTTGCAGTTTCTATGGATAGTTTTTTGGATGTTGTCAAGAACCAATGAGAATATTACATAGTAGTATGACAACTGATTTGGCAAACGTAGTCATACACATAGGGTTATTTCTGAATGTCATAATTTTTGCCTTTGGTTATATATGAAACTTTAGGAGATTTTTGTCATTTTAAGCAATCCACATGCTCATGTTATAACTAAGCTATGTGTGCTTTGTATAGAAGTATGTGCAAGTTCATGGACGGTACGAAACTTTTAGCATTTGCTTGCAGGCATGCTATACACATTGAGAGACTGCTTTTTTAAATAGTTTTATAGGTTTTTTTTATGAGTATCGAGCAGTTCTGTCCTTGAGATGTAAGGTGTAGCACTATGGACCTGGGATATGCCACTCTAAACCCTTTTTAAAATCATGAGAAATCTTAAGGAAATTCTAGTAAGCCACCATGAATAAGACAAAAAGGCATTAACGAGAGTTCCGGAACAACCACTACTACTAAAGAAGAGCACTACTAATAAAGAAGAGTGGGATGATATCAAAAATGTGCTTCGGTCTTCATTTTTAAATTCAGCTATCACGACAAAGAATACAATTTTAAGGCAAGGACAACCACTTGTGGTGGTAACTAACTGAGGAGTGAATGCTGGCTCTTGCATTACAGAAATGACGTTATGGTTCAAAATGATAAATGTTCCGGATTGTTACTGGACTGAGGAGGGCCTAGGTCGACTAGCGAGTGTTATTGGAAAACCACTGTATGCAGACAACCTTACGTCTCAATTGAATGTCTTGCCTTGCAAAAATGTGTGTTCAATATAAAGTGGGTGAGCCTCTCCCGGAGAAAATCAAAGTTACGAGTTTCAACCCGTTTAACAAACAAAGGATTGTTGTCGAAATTCCTATTGAATACCGGCACAAAGCAATGGTATGCTCTAGCTGTAAGTCTCTTGGTCACTTGGATTCTTCTCGTCCAATTTCTATCCGTAAATGAGTTCAAAAAAACACAGCAATACTGAGGGTGTCCATCAAATTATGCCACCTAGAGGCGAAAATGCTACCTCTGCTTCTGAGATGCTAGATGCTCCTGATTTTCTTGTCGGATCTCCCATTTCGAAATCACCATCCTCGAAGCGGCCTTTTTCCCCCTCTCTCTCCCCGGATAGCTCATCCCCCAATCTCCACCTCCGGCCTTGTTACTAAACACAAACTGGTGGATGAGGTAGAAAAATTGAAGGGCATTCTTAAACCTCCAGTATACTCAAAAAAAGTTGATTCTGAGGGTTTTCAAAAGGTTATCAACAAGAAGGCCCCTCCTTCTCCCTAATTTCCTAGTTCTTACGGTGCGGGTGTGCTCTTACAATATCCGTGGATTAAATAAAAGTGTAAAGAAAGCTTATCTCCGTTCATTTTTGTTGGACAACGAGATCACGTTGGATGGTATTTTAGAAACAAAGGTAAAACAAGTAAAATCGACTGCTGGGTTTACTGCGGTCCAAAGTTCTTGGTAATGGGAGGACAACTACCTTTTCCATCAGAGTGGGAGAATTTGGTTAGGTTGGGATCCCCGTGTTTGGGATATTTTTGTATAAAAGAAATCAACTTTTTTCATCCACTGTAAGGCCACTCTTTTACTTTCTAATGAAGTGTTTTATTTTACTTTTGTTTATGCCTCAAATTTTGAAGAATTTAGACTTAGTTTATGGTCAGAATTAGCTTCTTTTAATACTTCTAGTATTCTTTGGGCCGTTGTTGGTGATTTTAACATTATCAAAGATCTCTCTGAAACTTGTGGGGTAAGGACATATAGACTCGAGATATGCAGGATTTTAAAGATTTTATTTCTAGTTCCGGGTTAGATGATATTAGATTTTCGGGGGCATTTCACACATGGTGGGATAAGAGGAAATCTCCAATCACCCGAAAATTAGACAGAGTCTTGGGGAATAATGAGTGGTTTACTGGCCAACAAAATGCGGAGGTCTTTTCACTCCTTGGGGTCTTTCAGATCATGCGGCCATTATGAACATTCTAACAGCTGTGCAAAGAAAAAAATAAGCCTTTCCAGTTTTTTAACTTTTGGTTGGATCACCCAAATTTCATCCTTGCAATTCGGACAGCTTGGCAAACTCACATTGTGGGGAACCCAATGTATATCCTTACTCAAAAATTGTTGCTGGTAAAAAAGTCTTAAAGAATTTCAACAAAAAATTTGGCTCGGTTCATAACCAAATTAAAACTACTAGAGAGCAGCTTAGTTTGGTTCAAGCAAAGATCCTCAATTCAAAGTCATGCTCCATCGGATCTTAACCTAGAAAAGAGGCCTAACAGAGACTCTTTGGAATCTCCTAGACCAAGAAGAAAACATTGCGAGGCAAAAATCTTGTGTCCAGTGGTTGGAAAAGGGCGATAAGAACACAACTTTCTTTCACAAAAAAGTCGCCAGCAATTGGAATACAAATAAAATTCTATCTTTAACCAATGCAAATGGTGAAAGGCTAATAGATGTAGCATGTTAAGAAAATGAGGCTGTTAACTATTTCCAATCCATGTTCTCATCACACCACCAGGTTTACCCGGGTATCTCTAGCTTGCAACCGCTCCTTTCGAAAAGATTATCTCCGGGTCTAGCTCTTGGCCTCCTTCTTAAAGCAAGTGACACTGAAATTTTTAACACTCTCAAATCAATGAAGAACAATAAATCTCCAGGCCTGGATGGCTTCAATGTCAATTTTTTCTTGCATACCTAGGACATTGTTGGAAGAGATTTCCTAAATGCTATCCATTTCTTCTTGAATTCCGATCAGCTCCCCTGTTATGTAAATGCTACAATGATTGCCTTAATCCCTAAATGCCAAAACCCTAATTCGATGTCTGATTTCAGACCTATCTTTTGTTGCAATACGTTTTATAAATTGTTTATCAAAGCTTGTGGGTACAAGATTCAGCAAAACCCTATCCAAGTTGATTGACAGATCTCAAACAGCTTTTATGAAAGGGCGAAGTCTATCAGATAACATTTTGGTTGCCCGGGAAGTTTTCAAGGGTTTCGGAGTAGCAAACTCCGCTTCAAAAGCAGCTTTAATGGTGGACTTACACAAAGCATTTGACTCCTGGCATTGGCCATTTATTTTTTATGTTTAAAGTATCAGAGGCTACCCTCCCCATTTCATCAAGTGGGTCCACGCCTGTATTAAAACAGCCAGATTTTCCATAAAGGTTAACGGGGAACAAGTCGGGTATTTCTCTAGCTCCTGTGGCATGAGACATGGAGACCCCCTCTCCCCTTATCTTTTTGTTCTACTAATGGATGTCTTCTCTGAAATGCTTAACTCGTTACAAGAGTTCCCAGATTTTAAGCTTCACCCTTCGATGAGAGCTCTCAAATTAAATCATCTTTGCTTTGCTGATGACCTGGTTCTATTTTGCAAGGCTGACAGGGTTTCGTTGGAGCTACTCATGTCCACCCTAAGCACTTTTCACTCTTTCTCGGGACTAAAAGCAAATCCAAGTAAAAGCTCGTGTTTCTTTGACTCTCCAGCCACAGGTCTTCAGGAATAGTTTACCTCTGAGTATGGCATTAGCTTGGGAAATCTTCCCTCAATCCTCCAGAGAATTACAAGTAAACGCAGTACTTGGACCAATATCTTCCTATCTTTTGCTGGGCGTCTTCAATTTCTCAAATCTGTGGTTCACAACATACAGACTTATTGGTATGCCCATTTTATTTTGCCGAAAGGAGTCTTAAACAGATTAAAATCTATTTTTACTAGATTTCTCTGGCCTGGAAGCACCCAACACACTTATAATGCAAAAATTGCTTAGGCAACCTTGATTCTTACCAAGGAAGAGGGAGGCCATCATGATTGGAATAGAGCTCTTATTATCAAACACCTTTTCTCTATTATTAACCCGATATCAAACTCTCTATGGGCTTTATGGGTTCGCCTTACTATCATCAAGGATGTATCGTTTTGGACTGTGAAACAACCCTCTTCTTGCTTGTGGATATTAAAAAAGGTTCTGGATTTAAGTGTGCTTGCTCTTGGGCATACTACCTAGGAAATGGTAGGACTATGTCTCTTTGGTTTGATCCGTGACAAAATGCTAATTATCATGATTTACTAGTCTGGAGACAATCTTCTCAGCATAATTCGGTTTTCTGGGATGGCATCAACCCTACTAAAGCTAAAGGTTTCAAATTTTTGGAGATCTATTCAAGTCATGGGTAGTGTGGCTCCTTGGACTGCCAGTGTATGGAACAAGCTCCAACAAGCTCCGGGTTCCAAGATTTTCTTTCTTACACTGGCTTATTATGCATGATAGGGTTTCAACTTTATTAGTGTTGCACCGAATTGGTATTGTAAATGATTTGTCATGCTTTTTTTGTATTAATGGCACATAAAACTGCCAATACCTTTTTCCAGGATGCCCTTTCACTCAGCGAATACTCAAGCTTATCACCTCAAAAAAGAATTTCTCCTTCCATTACTATAGGCCGGATTGGCAAAGAGAAACGGAAAATTTCTACTCAGAAGACATTAGGGATACTTTAAAGACACTTTGTTTTTAGGTGGCTAAACCATTTGGCATAGCTGTTGACTCCAATCCTGCCCGTGGTTCCAGACAACATGCTCCAAAAACCCATCTCTTACAATTTGGATAAGAACGGTCTAATTATTATTTTGTCTTAAGTTGCCAAAAGTTGTAAACTTGTTTAGTCTATTTCCTGACATTATGCTTGGGTGAGGAGGCTTGTCTCCTACCTC
Organism: Apium graveolens; assembly: GCF_009905375.1. Lineage (NCBI taxonomy): Eukaryota > Viridiplantae > Streptophyta > Magnoliopsida > Apiales > Apiaceae > Apium > Apium graveolens. Next base: position 253,411,385 of record NC_133649.1, on the reverse strand, counting down.
TCTTAAGGTTTTTTAAACCTTATATATCTTTTTTCCTATTTATATTAAAAAGTCTTTTAGCAAAAAAAAAGATTGGGATGTTGTTGCCACAGTTTAGAACTTAAAGATAGAGATTGCAACCATGAGATTATATAATGGGGATAATGGAAGCACTACTACAATTAAATATTAACGGTACAAATTTTCCTTTTGAAAATTTTAAAAAAAATTGTCTTTAGAATATTTTCAGTAACAATCTAAGTTTATAGCATGCCATGAGATATTGGAATATGATTCCTGATTAATTTTGGATTTTTCATATATAATTACTGCAAATAAATTATATCTTGAAAAATTACTATGGTCTCCTTATCGAATAAATACACTATATTAAATCTAAATAATTCAACTTAACATATTACACTACGCCATAAGTGGGTTATTGTAATGCCTAAATGGTGTTACAATAGGCCCCAAAAGCGTTACAATAGGTCTATTGTAACACCAGGGGGCGTTACGTATACGAGCATTACAATAGACACCCTATTATAACACTTTACTGATCTATTGTAACAGAGAAGAAAACGTTACAATAGGCTCCTACTGTAACACTAACTGGCCCAAATGTAACACAAACTGAGTGATACAATAGCTTGATCAAGATTGCATAAGTGGGACCCACAAGGAGGGGCCATGTGGCCCCTCCTTGTGGCCCCTCCTTGTGGGTCCCACTTAACCTATTGTAACACTAGGTTTTATCTATTGTAACACCAATTTTTTTAGTTAGGCAACACTGGAATATGTGTACTGTAATAGTATTTTTATCTATTGTAACACTAGTAACATATATAATGTAACATTACATGTAAACAAATGTTACACTATAACAAGCAAATGTAATAGTTATTCTAAATTTTTTTAAAATTATAAGGTTTGTTTTTAGAACAATCCATAATCAACAAAAACATCAAACCTGAGTACATAAGAGTCTCAGCTCTGCAAACCAAACTACATAACAGAACATTCTCCAAACCATCTCCAATGACAACCAAAGTACTACAAATAGTCTCATCCCAACGCCAACTGACAACCAAATACTACATAATTAATTCTAAACACCAAGGCAGGAGAGTCTCATCTCGCAAACACCAACAAGTACGACATAACTACTACACCGTCAAGTTTATAAATACCATGGCAGGAGAGAACAAAAGTAACCAAGTACATGATAAACATGAAACTTAATAACATAGTTAACAAGTGGCCTTATTTAAGAATTGGCGCCTGCTTGAGTGGCGGGAGTGATTGGAGTGCCACTGTCGTCTTGATCGCTTGAGATGGTAGCGCAAAAGTCTCCAATATCACACTTCATACCAGGATTCGCCTCTGCTAGTTTTTTCAGCATCCAAGTCATGTTCTCCTGGACTTTTCTGTTTACCTTGGCTTCTATTTCACTCTCCAGATTTCGAGATATCTTTGCGGTCAACTCATCAACAGTAGGTTCGGGAATAAATGGATTGTTTTCTGAGGCAAGTACTGTACCTTGCCTTCCCACCAACCAATCTCGTCCATGTTTGCCACTAGGAAGCATCGCGTCGGCATCATTTCCTTCTTTCAGCATCTCATCAGTGGAATCCTATAAGATAAATTTGCATAAATTTGTTAACGGACAAACTAAGTTTTTTTTATTTACAACTAAATATAGATGCAATTCTTCAATGAACTATATGAGAAATTTACTTAAATTTGTTACAGGTAAAACAAACTCAGGTTCATTATCTACAACTAAATTTACTTACCATTCTTTTCTAGAATTGCATCCCTGTTTGTCTTATACTTGCGCCCTTTTCTGTGCTTGCGACTTTTGAAATAAACTTTAGCTTGTGATAGGGAGGCCTGATTTGGGTCTTTGGTTTTCTGGCATGTACCAAAAATAAAATGACAAATAAGGACTACATTATCATAAATGTGAAAGAAAAAAATAAAAATAATAATGATATATGGGCCAAGAAAATATCAATCTGATTAATAATAATCAGAGCAACTAATTTTAATGTTACGACCGACATTTTCGTGTAATATTATTTGTACTTTTGGTATAATATTAATGTCGAAAGTAAATATGTTCAATGATTGCGCATTTGTGTTAGTGAGAATTTCTGCATTATAAAATTTTTAAGTGTAGTACATGATTTTTCAAAGTAAAAGTTTAATTATTTCCTTTATTTTTGATTTATAAGGAATATACTAAGCCTTGGAGAATTTTTTTTTAAAAGATATTTTGTTCACAAATTTTGAAAGTGGTTTTATAAAATTTCTAAAAATCCAAATTATTTTATGGTATAAATTTTATAATTTTCGAACTTTTATTTTATTATATAAAAATAAATCTTTGAAATTTTTTTTGCTTAATGATTATCAAATTACATGTATATCCTTGCATGCAAACTCTCTTCTATTCAACTAAAGGGCTAAAAAGGACAATAACAACCCCACTAACTCTCATCTTGCTAACCAAATTACTCCTTTGTCCTTGCATGCAAAATGGTCTTAGTATGTTAGGAAGGTTAATCTTGTAAATTCTCATTTCCACTCACTTATTTCAATCAATCAAAATCATAAAAACCCAAAATTCAAAGTGTTGTGATCATTCACCCCACTCCATACTCCACCCTCACTCTCTCCTCCCTCCCTCCTCCCTCACCTCTCGGCTTCTTCTCCCTCTCGGCAATCACCATAGCTGAAGCCCCCATCCCCTTTCTTTTCTTCATTCTTTCACTCAAACATCCATCTTATATTCAAGTAATCTTACTCCCTACATGTTGTCCATATATATTTCAAAGAGTTTTGAGTAAAAAGTTTAAGTTTTAAGGTTGCATGTCAAGGTTTTAGTTGGAACTCAAAGTACAATCTTGATTCTTATGGATTTAAGGTTGTTTTTGAGAGGACTACAAGGAATGGTGAAGTGCCAAGTCTTGAGAATGAAACTCTTGATGTTGAATGGCCATTTCCCTTCCATTTCATTCGGCCATGACCTTAAGGGAGCCGAATGAATGGTCCTTGAGATCATTCTTGTTGTTGTGTTCAATTCTTGTATGATTATGTGGTAATGGCATGAATTTTGTAGTGAAAACTTGATGAAACTCTTTGCATGCTAAGTGATCATCTAGATATAGCTTATGCTAGGCTTGCATGTCAATGTCATGATAGAATATATTTAGAAAATATGTTGTTTTGGTTTGTAAAACTCGAAGTTATGCATGCATGTGGATTTCTCTTAGAATGTTGGAAGATTTTGATCATTTGGAAAGATTTTGTTAGTAAGCTTTAATTTCAGTAGGGATAAGGCTGTTAATCTTGATTAGTGCTCCTTAATGTATGGTAATAATTCGTGTATATATTTTATAAAAATACACAACTTGTTATTTTCAAAAACTTGATGATTTGTGAGTTGTGAAATGTGATTTCCTTTGTTTTTTCATGATGCACCTTAGATAAGGATGATCTCCACCAAGATTATTTTGAGTGTAAGGGAGTTAGTTCAGTAGATCACCATGTTTATGTCTTGGTTTGGGTATTGGGTTGTTGGTGGTTGAGTTTGTCAAGTAAAAACCTTGGAGAAAGGAGAGTCATAGTTTCTGCAGAAAATCAGTTTAGTACCCTGAGGTTTAGAGTGAGTTTTGACCATGTCATTGATGTGCACTTTGAGGCCCAAGCCACCAGAAGTTAGTATTAGGAGTATATAAAGGGTTTTAGGAGTTGGTTGGAGGTTTGCATGTCGTTTGGTTAGGTGCACAAGTGGAATAACAAAATTTGTCCAGCAGGGGACAGTTTTATTACAACTTAGAAATAGGAAGTTTTGACCATGTCATGGGTAGGCCCTCATTAGGCCCTGTTGGGCCTTAGTTAGAGGGAGTGTCATAGAAGTTTTTCCAACCATAGTTCATAGGATATGAGTTAGAACCATGTGTCACAACTTAATTCAAGTCAGGGTGTTTTCTGCCCAGAAAAACAGGGGAACCATGGACTTTAAGCTTAGGCCCAAGGAGGCCCAAGCCAGGCCCTTGAGCCACATCAAGTTTGGGAGATTCCCTAAGGTCAGGAGAGTCTTGTGTAAGAGTTTTAGAGGAAAACTTGTAGTTTAAGGGTGTCTAATGCACTCAAGAAACCATAGATATCATTCTGAAATTTACACCAGTGAGCACTTTCACTTATCACATAGTTTTAGAACACTTAGGAGTGAGATTTAGGTTGACCACCATGGTTGTAAGATAGTATAAAGTCAGTAGAGCAAAAGACCTAAGTGAGGGTCAGTAGGTCTTGAATAGTTTAGTGAAGGCACATCGAGTTAGAAAGCCAAAATTTAGAGACTTTGTCTAGTATAGTGACTAAGTGACTTAAGTTGTGAGTCAAGATCATCCAAGCCTAGTGTTGCATCATGGTGTATGTGGTGTTAATTGGTATTAAAATATGATATGTGAGCATATGTGGCTATGTACGCAATTATATTTTAAAGGTGAATATAAATTAAGTGCATATAGGCCTAAGTGCCATTCGTGTTTAAATTCGGGTTGTAAATAGGTTAAGTTGGTGAGAATATATTATAATGAGGATTATTATTATTTATGTAGGATCTCGAGACGAGGGTAAACTTGCCATAAAGGTCGAGTGAAGCTTCCAGTTGCTCCTACCAGTCAGATCAGACCAGCCTTTCTTAAGGCAAGTGATTCAACTTTTCTTTCGTATTCCCTACAAATAGTTCATATATATTGATACAACTATCCTGAGTCATTTTGATATATTTGAATCAAGCGTATCTTATGTTTATCTTTAAATCATATAGAAATGCCATGAACCCTCAAGTACGTATTGCAAGTAGATCAAAGGTCTTATCACGTTAGTATATTAAAGTAATTGGAATGCCATGATAAAATAAAGAGTTGTTATAATACTTGATTGATCCTCTTGATTAACATGTAAATGATTCCTAAAGTATTGATATCTCACCCTGATGCTTGAACCCCTATAGAAACTTTACCTTGATACCTAAAAGCCAATCATTTCTTAAAGTCGTTCATGATTGTTTGATAACCATATCCTTACCCTAAATCTTGATACCCCTATTTCTTACCCTAAAGTTTGACAATCCTGATATACCTTGAGCTAAAGATCATTTCTTCATACCCTAATACCCTTAGTATTCATGAAACTTGTCTTCTTGATGTTCTAGCACTTGTACCTTGTCGAAACCCATTATTTTAAGCCTAGTTTGGTATTACTCTTTCATAATATCCTAATAGCCTTGCTAAATTTCCTTGTCCAAGTTCTTGTATATGGAAACCTTTCAGTTACCCTAATAGAGTAAAGTCTAGTGAATCATGGCCCTAGATTTAGTATCATATTTCCAGTATTTCAAGTTGATCTATAATCCCTTGATAAAAAAAGGTTTATTTTGTCATAAATCGGCATCAGTTTTGAAATAAATAAAATATGGATTTTCAGTCCCAAAGGGGGATAAATGTTTTCTTTGAATAGTGGATCTGGACTGAGACGCGAGTCCTTTCCACACTTATATTAGGCTTAAAAGTTGCCTAGGGATCCCATTAATATTTTAGAACCCAGCGAGGTTCGGGATTACTTCGCGGCTGATCACCGGCTGTAATCCGTAGTGTCATAAAATGATTTTGATTAAGATATGATTTTGAAATTGTTTTGATACAAGCAAATGATGCCATCACCCAAAGTTCTATCTCTTGTTATCATTGGTTATGTCTTCATATTGACATTCTTTTATATATATCTTGATATATGTTTTATATCGTATTGTTTAGCACTTGTTGAGCATTTGGCTCACTTCTTGCTTTACCCTGATATTTCAGTTAGCAGCTATGGTTAGATTCAAGCAGACCGCCCGTAAGACCTGTGACGCTGATGCGTATGTTCGAGCTCAGGTAGAATAAGAGATAGTTTTGTGTGAGGACTCGATATTAAAATCAGTTGTAATAGATGGTAGTGTTGGGCTGTTCCAAACCCTAAACTGTAAGATCTTGGATTTGGTTATGTTTACTTATTTTTAAAATGTTGTAATAGTTATATTTAAATTGTTGGTTAAGTTGGGGGTGTGACATTTAATATTAATCTGATTAATTATTAGTCTGATTAATAATCTGACGAATAATGAGACTATATTTGTTTTGCAATTATTCCTAAATCGAACAATTCACTTTTACAATTAAAATAATGTCATACCAATTTCTCTTTAACTTCAGCAAGAGTTTTACGACCAAGTGTGTGGGGGTCAGTATAGGAATTACGACGGGCTGCATTTTCCTGTACAAGTACCTATTATAAATAAAAAAATCAAATCTCATATCTCAACTCATATTGGTATTAGATGCCAAACATATAAAGCTAAAATTATTGACCTGAACTTCTTCGTCTGCCCAATACTTTAACAAAACCTTATAATCTTCAAGTGGAATTTCATGCGGCCTGTTTTGAATCCGTTTCTCGTCACTGTCATATTTTGTATAATGTGCCTTTTTGACACGTGACTTGTGCACTCTCCAAAGAGTATTAAGTGTCTTGTTTAAATACTTTTCCCCTTGTGCAGGAATATCATACCTATCCTATATTATGCCAAACACAAACTTTGCATTATCTCAATGCACATATACTGATAAGACTGAAATTTCAGGCTAATTGGTAAAAATGAGAATACCAGAGTATATTGCACCATATTTTTCTTCAATTCTTGTGGAACGACTTGCCAGTTTACATGAGTAAGTGACACATGATCCTTGACTAGTGTCCCCAGAAAATTACTCAACTTAGATCTAATCTTCCTATCTCCAATTGGCTAACCCCGTTTACTTAATTTAATGACTGGCTTCTCATTAGCACTCCTACCATGAACTTTCAACATTTTTGTCCGTCCTCGAGGTTTTTTAGGACCTGGACACATATGAACAATATAATAGAAAATTGCAGGTCCTAGTTGCTATATTATTGTTAATAATCTTACAAGAACATACTCAGGTGTCATGTTTATTACCTTTTCAACAACTTCCTGGGCATTCTGTAAACTCGACTCACCAACATCCTCTATCATTGGATCAGCTTCAAGATTCTGCATCTGACGTTCCCGCAGCGCTATATAAGCGGCAGCTGATCCACTTTCAAAATTGTCACACTGTTTCAACAGTTTACTACAAGTTGGATTGATAAGTTTTCGAGCAGATGAACTCTTTGCTTCTGTGTTCGTAGTCGGGGCTGCAGTGGCTCGGGAACGAGTTCTGGGACCAGGTGGTAGTGTCTTTTTTTTCCTTCACAGAATTAATTCTCTCTCTATATATATATGCAACGAATGGAATGAAGTAAAAATTTAAGCATAATTAGTCTAAATCAAAATAATGAGTAAACGGATTATAAATAGAAGGAAGTAAAAATTTAAGAATAATGTAGTGAAAAATTAGACATTAAATGGATTATAATCAAAATACTCCCCATCTTGATTATTAAGAACAATTATGGAAAAAAAACAAATTATATATAAGTACTTATGTCAATACTCACCACCTAGATGTGTTATTTTAAATAAATTGGTAAAATTTAATTAAGTGAATTAAGTATATATTAAGTAAATTATGAACGAGACCGAAACAAGAAGACTAAATGAATTATTAAAATAAGTTTCATTTTACCAGAAATTGCAGTATCACACTTAAATTAGTTAAGGCAGATGCGTATACCTTTGGCGAATCATCATTATCACTTTCCCTCTCGTTTTCCAAGACATATTCATCAGAAACCTCATTGTCTTTCTCCTTCCCCTTAACATTCTGCACTGTAGGTTGTGTTGGATTAGTCCCATATTTACCTAACCCAAGTTCATCAAACTTTGCCCTATTTTCTTGCACACGTTTCATTTTAAGTAGCTCATACTTATTCATGCCTTGCGATGGCTTGTTCCGGTAACTGCAACACATTATAACAGTTAATATACAATTAATTATCCTTGTTTTTTATTTATACATTACACCAAACTTGCATTAATGCTAGTTTAACTACATAGGAGCATATGAAAATTAATTGCAAAATTAGTAAAAATGACTACCTTAACAGAAATGTCATTCTTCCCTGTACTTTTGCCATTTATCTTGTCTCCCTGTAAATTCAACTTCCTTCTCGCTGTTCCTTTTGGACTAACAGTTCCTTCTTCAAGTTCTGGAGTCTCCGCATTTGGCATATTACACTTTCGTGGTGATAAAATCCTCCTGGGCAGCTCAGGTGACTTCTGCTTGTTCTTCTTTCTTTATTGTTCCTGTTGGAGCTAGTGTGAAGTCACAAATTTACGCTTCCCTTGTTACTTGGTTGACCCTGTGAAAGAAGATTGAACAGTTATGGTAAACATATGGCGCTAGTGAAGATTTATTTAAGTGTGTGTCGATATACATGCGGGATTAGTATAATTACCTTGAATTAGGTTCTTCCTCGGTCGTATAATTACCCATGGCTGCATCTGAACTGAAGGCTCCACTTCTTTGTCAATAACAGTGTCAACATACAAATGAAGTTCATGATCCGGCTTAGTTTCATTTACAAGATTCAGTAATTCTTTATCCCGTGTAAGCAATTTCCAACCATCAGCAGCTTTGATGTATACCCCTCCAATTTCTGTCAACTTCATGTAATCCTTGACATATTCCATAAGCACGCTATATGAGAATTCTGAAGTATCCAGTCTATTACCAATAAAGCTTTTTCCACCATGATAAGTAGTCTTTTTAAAAATTCCGTCATAGTGCAGATTTAAAGTCACACATTTTTCTTCCATCCTACATAAAATGGAAATAAGATTAGCAATTAATATTTAAACAGCTATGAGCACATTTAAACAGATGCAAATTTAATAAAAAAATAGGAATACATGAAAATGATATAAAAATTAGCACTCATATGCAATATTCATGCAAACAGATGCGAGCATATTTAAACAAATGCAGTATTTATAAATGAACACTTTAAATATTGATGCAACATTAAAAAACAGAAATTCAAGAAAATAATATAAAAACAGAGATACAAGAAAATAAAAACAGATGCAATCGATTCAATATTTAAACCACAAACTTGATATATTCGGAGTACAATAACCAAACTAAGAAATACATGAATTTGTCTTAAAGATTATGTCTTGAACTGAAACATATATTAAACATCTTGATTTTCCACTTCAGTTTGTGGAATAGGAATTTGCTCTTTAGGGAACATCATCCCTAATCCAATTAAATTCACCATCTTGATTAATAATATCATTCTAATGGTTATGGTCATTCTGATCTTTAGTTTGAGTTTGGTCATCGGCAACGTCGCACCAGTCCCTTGGTAACTTCTTAATGACATAGTGCACCATATTTTAAGTCGGATCTTCGACATAAAAGAATTGTTGCACTTTTGAAGTCATCACGTAGGGATCTGATTTGCTGCACAACTTTTTAAAATTCACTTTGGTGAAACCAAATGAATCCTTCTCTTCTTGGTACCAACAACACTTGAAAAGAACCACTGGAAACGCTCCCCAATAGTCAACTTTAATAATATCTACAACTGATCCATAGTAATTGACGGCCCCAACGATTGGGTTTTCATCTTTCGCACTCGCAAAGCTAGTAGTTTCAGCGGTTAAAAATACGCCGCTATTTTGTGTAGTGCATTTCGAATCTCTGTTTTTTGTATAAAATCGAAATCTATTAACCACATAACCACTGCTATTCGGTTATGACCCAGTGCAAGCACACGCAGATCAGTTGAAATGTTGACCATTTTTTCCACCTCTTTCTTTAACCATTTCCAAAAAACTTCGGATTGTGTTTGTTCTCTTCTGTATTTTTTTGAGTTGGCATCACCATCCACTAAAGTCCGATGGTTCCTATGAAAAATTATGTTGAAACAGTTTAAGAAGAAAGACAAAGTTCAAAATTTATAGTTTTCACTAAATGAAGTAGGGTCTAAAAACTTACTCAATCAATGTCTCAATTTCTTGATTGCCACAATTGAAAAGAATGTAGGTATGGCACGCTTTCCACTCCAAATCATTTAACTGAATAACTTTTCCGTCTTTCTTTCTTCTTGTTCCAATATGATACTCCGCATTTGCTATTTTTGCTCCAAAATTAGTTGATTCAACACCCAAAAACCTTGAGCAGAATGTGACACACTCCTCAGCCAAGTAGCCTTCTGCAATTGAACCTTCGGGTTTGGTCCTATTACGAACGTAATTTTTTAGCTTTCCAAGATAACGCTCAATAGGATACATACATCGCAGGTGCTCCGGTCCGCCGTACTCAATTTCTTTACAAAAATGAATGGGAAGGTGCACCATGATATCAAAGAAGGCAGGGGGAAAATAATCTTAAATTCGCAAAGGATATCGACAATTTCTTCTTGAAGCCTCTTGATATCATCCAAGTAAATGACCTTAGTCCATAGACCCCTAAGAAATGCGCTAAATCTGATTAACGGTTTTGCAACATCAGCTTTTAATGATTTCTTCACAGTAAATTGTAACAAGTAGTGGAGTATAAAATGCACGTCATGGCTCTTATACCCCGCTACCTGCCTCTCGTCTGTGTGCACATACATACTGATATTGGAGGCACAACCGTAAGGAAGTTTCACATTCTTCAATACCTTGCAAAACAGTTCTTTCTGCTTATTTGTCATGTCAAAGATTACGGCAGAAATTTCAAGCTTCTTCCCATCGACAGATTTAATCGGATGAAGGGACTTTCGAATCCCCATTTCTTGTAAATCCAAACGGGCAGCTAAGTGATATTTCGACTTCCCTCCAATATTAAGTAAAGTACCTAATATTTTATCATAAATGGTTTTTTCGATATGCATAACATCGAGGTTATGTCGGAGTAGATTATGCTTCCAATAGGGCAAATTGAAAAAAATTGACTTCTTCTTAAATGGGGTGTTATTTTCTCGCTTTCTCTTCTTCTTAATCTTTTCCCCAAAATGGTTTTCAAACCCAACCAACAATTGATCAACATCTGTTCCCGTTAATGGTTGTGGACTCTGCCTCATTTCAATCTAGGCCATTAAATTGTTTCTTTTCAAACCTCCATTTGTGCGAGGGATCAAGAAACCTTCTGTGATGCATATAACATATTTTTTGCTATATTTTAGATATTCCGAACATGTCTCATAATGACACACCGGACCGGCCAGCTTACCCTTTGTGCTCCAACCGGACATCATGGCGTATCCTGGAAAGTCGCTTATGGTCCACAACACCGCTGCCCGTAAATTAAAATTCTGATCAGTCATGGCATCATACGTTTGGACACCAAAATCCCATAATTCTTTTAACTCAGAAAGTAATGGCTGCATATACACGCCGATAGTGTTTGAAGGAGAATCTGGACCCGATATCAACGTCGAAAGAATTAAATTATCTTGTTTCATGCTAAGCCAAGGCGGGAGGTTGTAGTTTACTGGTATAATTGGCCATGTACTATGATTAGATTTTGTACGAAAAGGACATAATCCATCAGCAGCTACGCCTAGTCTTATATTTCGCATTTCTGAAGAAAAATCGGGATAATTTGCATCCATTGTCTTCCAAGCTTCGGCGTCAGCCGGATGCCTCAATTTCCCATCTCTTATTCGTTCTGTTACATGCCATGTCATGAGCTTTGAGTATTCTTTGCACATGAACAGCCTCTGCAACCTCGATTTTAAAGGGAAGTATCTCATCACATTTGCTGGAACCTTACTGATCAACTTGGCCGGATCATTAATAGCAGCCGAGCCTTTTTTTTTCTTGTAAAATTCACCTCGAAACCCCACAAGTATCACAAACTTGTTTATCTTCATTTTTGGCCCAGTATAACATGCAACTATTTGGACATGCATGTATTTTCTTATAATCAAGAACTAGGTCTTTGATTATGTTTTTCACAGCGTTGAAGGATAATGGCACATTGGCTTCTGGAAAGGCATCTTTTATTAATACTAATAAATCCCCGAAGGCGGACTCGGTAATCCCATGAACACACTTTAGGTGATAAAGTCTGATCATAAAACTAAGTCGAGAAAATTTTGTGCAGCCCGGATATAGCGGTTGCTTTCCCTCTTCGACAAGGCGATAAAACTTTCTAGCCTCCGGATTTGGTCCTTGTTCGACATTCTGAAACCTCCTGCCCGTACAATCAAACATCGCTCCTAAATTATCTTCGAAACTGGTCCCCATTTCAAAACCCTTAAAATCCAGTAGATTTTTTTACTTTGGCTTGTGAAATGTTATAAATCCACTGGACATGTAAGAAAGAAGGCCCTCTGCAAATTAGATGATCGTAAATTACATCTTGACGATGCCACATACGATCATTACAATCTTTGCAGGGGCACTTCATTTCATCGCCTTTGGAAAAAAGAGGAAATGCATTTTCCACAAACAATTGCATCCCCTTTTTATACTCTCTGCTGGATCTTGGAAGTCCTATCCAGTTATTCAGATCATTATCAAGTTCCATTTCTAAATCCTAGGCCCTTTCCAAGATTGCACCTATAAAGCTGAATCAATTAAATATATACATCATATCGATATTCAAAGTAAAATAACAATACAAACATAACAAAAAAATTATATATACAATATTTAACACTGTATTCCTCTTCTTCATGATACATGACATATATATAAACATTATTAAATATTATTAAAATAGAAATATTTAAACATTATTAAAATACACTTATACCACTATATATCCCTAATCATTTACACTACATTTTTCAATTTAATCCAATAAATACTATCAGTGGTTAAAATATAAGTTTTAAGGTTGAAATTGTTATTTAATTTTCTTATTTAGTTAGCAATATAATTCTCTACACAAAATATATATAATTAAGTATGGCTATTGCTCGTAATAAAAAACAGAAAAGTAGACCAGAGCCATTAGATGACCTGTTCTATCTCAAATCGTACAAAATTTAAATAATTGAATTAATCTATCTCAAATCGTATAACACACCTATAAGGGTAGACCAGGGCCATTAGATGATCTACTCTATCTCAAATTGTAATGGTGGTCGTAGTTTATACAACGTACACACCTATAAGGGTAGACCAGGGCCATTAGATGACCAGGGCCATTGTGATTCTCAGTTCTCACTTCTCAGTCATCTTAATCCATCTTAACTTTTACTCCAACTTTTACTTGTTTTATGACAGGGTGGACGATACCCCTGAACTCCACGAGATAAGCATGTAATGGTGGTCGTAGTTTATACAACGTACAATTTTCAGATTGCAAAATTAACTGCTAGATTATCACTTAGCATTTTAAATAGACGACAACTTTTAATTCAGTTATTAAAAAATACTTTTCAGCTCATATTATTTGCAATATTATTTTAATTCAGTTATTTTCAGTTCTTTTAAATAGACAGAGCCCCAATTTCAGAAATGCCATAATAATCTCAGACTCAGTCCAGACTTGCTAATAACATTGCATCAATGGTCAAAGCATCAGTTATTTAGTTATTCAGTTGTACTGAAATTAGCATCTCTATGCATCCACTATACGGATGAGATAGAACTTAGAATTAGCATAACAACTTTCTCACGTTTAGATATGGTCAACAAAATAACATAACAACTTTCTCACATCAGAACAACAAGCACATTTTGCAATGTCCTAATTTACCTCATCAGTAGGAGGAACATCAAACAAAACATAGTTATTTGAACTGACATCGAATCGCATTACATTAACATTTTTGACACTTTCATCGAACAATAAAAAAATAACAAAACATACTAAATATCAACTTAACAAAAAAAACATAAATCAAGTAAACATATAAATCAATTATGACAAAAAAAATAACAATACACACATGCATGCGACTAAAGACCCAAGTGAATATCAAAACCCAAGTCTAAGTACATACCTTACTGAAAGCTTTAACTCCCGACTTTAAATGAGGAAAAACCCCAATTGGAAAGCCCTAATCGACTAAAAATTCACAATGAAAGAAAATACATTAGTACGGGCAAGTAAATATGTTTAAATTGGAGCAATTTAACAATGAAGTATGTTAATAATTACCGGTTAATCGGAGCAAAAACAGAAAAGCCCCAATTTCAAAACCTGCAAAAAAATGAAGAAATTAGTGCGGGCCTTTAAATTAGAGCAAAATAATGTGGGTATTCAAATACCAGATCCAAGAGACTGCAATTTCTTCTTCAACAGACGAACAAATTTTGTAATTTGTAGGTAATTTGTAGTTTAGATCGAAGAAATTTCAGAGAGAGAGGGAGAGAGAGAGGGAGAGAGTGAGTGAGTGAGTGAGGGACGGTTGTGTTAGTTTTTTATCTAAGTCTCGACAATATGTGTAATTTGGGGGGAAACCGCCGCTTCTTTTTTCACCTAAATATTTAGCAATTTTTAATTTTTAATTTTTTTTAAAAACTTTTATTATTTAAATTATTATTTATTAAATAATGAACCACCAAAAATACTTTTTTATGTATTTACAATAAATTTCGTAATTTGTAGGTAATTTGAAGTTACATTCCCGATTAATTAATAATTCAGAATATAGTTGTACTACTACTTTTGTAGTAATATTTCCACTTTAAAATATTTAAAAATTAAAAAGTACCTAATGTAACAGCAGGTGCTAGTGTTACATGCTGTGCAACACCAGCATTTCATTGTAACAGTAGATTTATAGTTATTGTAACACTACAAGCGAGGTGTTACTATAGGCCAAAAATCTCTTAGCTAATGTAACGCTCCTTGTAACAGTTGCATTACAGTAGCACAATTATGGCGTAGTGTTATAAATGTTAATAAATTTCATACAGTAGAGTTTGCAAGTAAAAATGTTAAAAAATCGCAATACTAAAAAATACTAAAAAATGTATTTTATATTAATAATTCAGTATTGTATGAAAGAAAATATAAAATACTAGAAAATTACAAATTTATATAAATTATCTACAAAACATATTATTTAGTATTAAAAAATAATAGATCGAAAGAAAATATTACGTGAACCAGGTAGGAAAATTTAGTGCAACCAAACATAATATTTAAGCTAGATTTTTCTAATTGTAATATGAAGTCATCTCGGAGTTAATATGTGAAGTATAGAAATATAGACTTTACAATATAATATGAAACTTTAAAATTGAAATTCTTAAATAGTTTTGAAAATTTCATATATAATTATTTAATATGAAAAATGTATGCCTTTGTTAATACAGACTTGGCCTTATTAAATAATCTATCATGTTTAATCTAAAATTTTAATTGTTTGATACTAATTATTGTAAGGAAAATGTTTATTTTTTAAGAATGTGTAATGACGGTCCTTAAGTTCAAATAAATAATAACATAAATGTATTATCAATTTACAATTTATATTAAATTTAATTATTTACATGTATTTACAAATTATACTTGCTTGTACTTTGCACGCCTTATACACTACTATTATTAGCAATCTCTTTTTGAGTTATAATACACATAGTCTAAATTAATTAATTTGTAGAAATTAATATAATGAGCTCTTAACTTAAAATTCGAGTATGTAAGATTTATTTCATCTTCCGCAGACTTTTAATAATTAGTTAAGAACATCATCTTTGAATTGGCATTTGAAATATGTTATGAAATTTAAAGTATATTTTAAAAATCGTGATTTATTCAATGAATTTCATTAGAAATTTTATTGTAAAATTTTAAATAAAATAAAATAAAATTAGTTTTTCACGAAAATTCTTATTTTATTAAACTTAATTAGTTAATGTTTAGTAGTATATTATTGTTAAATTAAGAAAATGAGTGAAATTTAATCATTAATGATAACAATGGATCAGAAAATTATTAATTAGAGAATAAATTATTTGTGATTATGAATTTTTATAATAAATTTAGCAAAAAAAGTGATATTGGACTGGACAAATGCCGTAAAATATCTTCTTTTGCTATATTATTGGTAATCTCTTTTTGAGTTATAGTTACATACTTTAAAATAAATAATTAAAAAGGCATTAATATAATCGACTCTTAACTTAATATTCCAGTATGTAGGATTTATTTCATCTTCTAAAGACTTTTAACAATTAGTTAAAAACGTCATTTTTATAAATACATAAAACAATAATGTTTACTTATATAGAAAGTTCGCTAAGTTAGTAGAGCTTGTTTTCGTATTACCGTAGATAATTAGTTTATAATACATACACACACACACATATATATATATATCTATATATAGATAATTAGTTTATAATACACACACACACACACACACATATATATATATATTGTGAAATAAAAACTAGGGTGTGTTAGTATTTAATGTTAGGGTTAGTGAGTTTCGAGTTTTAATGGTTGTTGTCGCGGTGAGTACTAGCTTTCCTCACAAGATGCCTACGTATCTCTGTGTTGTAGAGAATCAAACCAAAATGTAGTTCTAGGTTGAGGGGTAGAGCCCTTTATATAGAGATGTGTCTAAGGTTAGACTTGTGTTGAGAGACTTGGTGGACAAGTCTCCTACTTAGATGGTAATTAGGACTCCTGTAAGGGAAGGAATTCCAGATCCTTTCTTGTAAGAATTTGTGTCCGTTTTGGACACATGTCTCTATTCTTCTAGCCGTATTGGGCCTAATCCATGAACAACTCGTGCTCGTGGATCTTGACGACCTCTGATAGTGGGCCTTGACCGCTTGGGCCTTCTCTAGCCTGTTACGAGCCTAGACCAGCCTGGTCTGTATTGGTCTTTTGACAAGAATTCCAAGTATAATTAATGTGACATTTAGTGTGCATTTAGGATGTATTTTCTATCCATATCATTTGTCTCCCAACTTTTGGGGAAAACACTTGGGTTTTCCATGGAAGTTATAATAGTCTATTCGCGACTTGAGATACTTTCGATCTTTCCCGGGTATCGGCCCTTAATGGGTATCGACCCTTTCAGGCTATCATTGCTTTATCGTAAAGTGTGAAGCGATCTACACATTTACAACGACTTATATATTGCGAGTTCTCACATTTAAGGCCTTGCACAGCCTAATTGAATAGTGTTCGACACCAAAAAGTCTTATTCCGGACTAAAAAGTGAGCGTTTATGACCCTTTAACCTTCGTAAAGGTTAATTATAAGGCTAAAGCTGCTATCAGACCCTAATCGGGGCCAATCAGCCATAATCAGGGTTAATTTTCATGTATAAGCTGCTAATTAAGCTTAAAATATCCTAATTTAAAGCTAGAATTCACTGAATCGGCCTTAATCAAGGCTAATCTGCGCTAATCAGGGCTAATTTGTCTTAATCAGGATTAGTTAGTATGCACAAGACACTAATTATCCCTAATTCATACTAATCATATGCGTGATTAAGTAAAGCGGCCCTAATCGGGGCTAGTTATATTTCACGAACCACTAATTACCCTTGATTTAGGTTAATTACGTGTAACATACACTAATCGATCCTAATCGGCCTTAAATCTCACTAATCGGCCCTAATTGGGGCTATGTTTAAAATCTTGATAATTTTTTTAAAAATTGATTTTTTTTAATCTTTTTGCAAAAAAATTCAAAAAATTTCGCAGGAGGGTCACCAGAAAACTTACAAGACCCCCTGGACCATCCTCCCAGGAGGTCCTGCTCGGCCTCACTTCCCTAATAGCCTACTCGGATCCTCCTCGTCGGCTGGAGCTGAACCTCCTGCTGACTGGGAGGTGAACGTCCAAATTTTTTTATTTTTTGTTGCAGAAACTTCTACTCGATATATGCCCTTCATGTGGCCTACTAGGCTTTTTCTGCTCTTGGTGGTCCTAGAGCCTAGAGCCTCTTGTTGCTTCTACGTTCTTTCCTTTGTGAACATTCTGTACTTGTTCTAGTGGACGTCCTACTCTTTTCTAGTGGACGTGCTACTCTTTTCTTAGTGAACATTATACTTTTTTTCTAGTAAACATTCTGCTCCTATTCTCGTGAATGCTCTGTACTTCACGAAACTTTATTTCTTAAAACGACCCCTTAATCGAGCCGTGGCTATAGATGTCCATTTATATTGGATTAAGAGCTTGATCTTGCTCTAAACTTCATGCTTTTCACTAATTTTATTAATTAATATAATAAATCATTGAGTTAAGACTAACTTGTGCTTAGCCTCTGTCAGGCTTTTCTTGGAGGTCTGATACAATACGTGATGCTCTGCATCACTTTATTCATTTATTGTGCCCTTTCCTCTCACTTCTTGATTGTTTTTCCTACCATTCTTGGGTCTTTTTTTGAGGGATACCTGCTAATGCGAAGCAGGCAAAGTTATGACATGCTGTAGCAAGTACCCCTTCTCCTATAAAAGAAGATGAGAAGTGCTCATTTTCATTCACACTTTCATTTCTCTACTTCTCAAATTCTCTAAAGTTTGAAAAGCTCTCAACTTTTTAAATTTTTCAAGATGTCTCAAGGTGCTAGCAAGCCCTCCATCTCAACCAAGGAAGCCATGCACAAGAGAGCTACAATCCGATCATTGAAAGGTATAACCTTTGTTTATCCTTATTCTCTTAACATTTGTTCTAACAACTTAAAGAGTATGCTGGACGAGCAGTTTGATGGGTATCCAAACACCGATCACTTTGATGCATTCAAGCATAAGAGCGTGCTTGATGAAGATGACAGTCAACGAGATTCGGTCGAGCTACCCCTGGCCTGAATGTATAGAGGTTTGTAAGGTCAAGCCCAGCAAGAGGACCTGTAACCTGAGCACCAACATGTTGTATGTGTACAAGGCAGCTCTGAAATCCGGGCTTAGGTTTTCATTACACCCTTTCATTCTGAGACTTCTTGCCGAGTTGAAGGTTCACCCGTGCAAGCTCTATCCCAGTGGGTGGGATTTCATCATCGTTTTTATAGTGAGGTATAACGACTGGGGTATTCCATTGAGCGTGCCAATATTCCAAAGTATTTTCATGTTGAAGGCATCTCCTTCCAATAGGCCCGATTGGGTTCTTTTACAACACAGGCCTCGTGTTCCTCACATTCTGAACACATATTCTCTTCATGAATCTATTCTCCATTGGAACAAGAAGTTTTTAGTCTTGGAAAGGAAGGAGGGCGACCGGGGAGTATACTTCAGGCGTGACTTCAGCTGTCCTGTAAATAGTGCTCATTACATCCTTCATCTCACAGATGCTGAGCTTTACGACTGTGACCACCTTATTGATGATAATGGAAGAACCCCTTATTGAGAGTTTGTCTCAGGAGGCCAAGCTCGTCGATGCTGTCATTAGTAGCCTCTCGAAAGAGGGTATTCATTTATATTCGATCTCAAATTTGGCCAAGTTTGTTCTTATATCCATCTTTCTTTTATTTCGTTCCAGCTGCTGAGGCCCTGGATGCAATGACTAATAAGAGCGACAAGATTACGGGAAGGATGGCTAGGGAGGAATCCAAGCAGGTTAACCGTATTCCCAAGGTTCCGACGTTCTTTGAGGCCTCCGGCTCTAGCAAGACAAGAGTCAAATATTTTGATGGAAATGTAAAGATCCCCTTCGAACCTTCATGGGGTATATCTACTAACAAATCTGTATTCACGAGCTCGTCCCTTGCTCTTGAGTGGTTCAAGAAATGCATTACTCCTCCAGACCTTCTTCATGTCTCTTCGAGTGAGAAGTTGCTCGAGGCCAAGGTGTTAGGGACTCACGCCTTGTATCAGGTACATCTTAACTTGTTTATTTTTCGTTCAAGTGTACTTCTCTAAGAATTTTCATAAAGTTTTCCCAGGAAGGTCAAAGAAAATCCTTCAAAAGGCCATGGACCAAACTTAGAGGAGGTTGTAGTTGGCCTTAAGCCCTCCATGTGGCCTACTCGGCCCTTCCTGGCCTTGGTCAGCCAGGATCATTCTTTCGAGAAGGTTCCGGTTGACTGGGACTCTCTGTACCCTCTTGAGTCTTAGTCGGTCTTAATAGCTTAACCCTTATCTAAGTTATCCTTTTTATGACTCCTCTTTATGTTTTCTTTGTTAGGCCAATGCCTACTTTATCGCTTCCTCTACTCAAAGAATCAATTATGAGGAGTGACTATGCAGTGTTGCAGACTTCCATGAACAAGATGAAGATCTTCTTAGATGAATGGGAGTCTAAGGCTCATCAGGCAGAAGACAAGGTTGCTATCCTGGAAAAGAAACAGTCCAAGGAGATGATGAGAAGGAAGCTTGTGGATGTGTATCATAGATCCCAGGAGTTCACCCAGATGATGGACAACCATGATGACCTGATGTGCTCCGTGAACCTAGCCATAGGATGGCAAAGGGGCGTCAAAGACATTCACAACTTGTATGTGGACGTGGTCTATCCGATTCTCTTCTCTTACCTTTGGGAGAGTCCTATTATGGATCCATCTGGGCAGGACTCCGGGTCTATGCCCGAGACTTCCCCGTCAGTGGTCTCAATCTAGTTTAAGCCACAAGGATTCTGGTTCCAAGATTAAGGCTCCTTCAGAAAGTCCCAGCTCTAAAGCGACTCTCTATGGGAAGATCCAGGAGCCGGTTCCAGAGAGCAGCAGTTCTTCCACTGAGGCCGGTTTAGAGGAAGATGATGAAGAAGAGGAGGATGAGGTCGCTCGAGGTGATGAGAACGATGAGGAAGAGGATTATTCCAAGGAGTGATTATGATAGCCTTGCATGGCTTTAATTGCCATATGTGGCTTTTTATTGAGAACTTGTTTATTTGAACTATATTGGTTTATAACCCATCCGTCCTTTCGGACTAACTCATGATCCTTCGAGATCTTTATTTGCATATTATTTGGTTTATTTTCATATCTGTCTTTTATTTTCGGCATTTGGTCCTTCAGCATTTTCATTCTTTAAATAAATTGGTAGATAAGATGATAGAAACAAACTTGCATAAATAGATAATATCTCTGAAAATATGGGTTCAACCCTTACATAATATGGTTTCGTCTACCTTATTCATATATTATCTACTAAGTACTAGGGACACGTTACAGATGCCCTAAACATAATAAACATAGAGGTTTGAAATATGCCAAGTGCGAGTCACTTCATCACCGTTCAAGGACTTTAACTTGAAGGATTATCGTCCTAATGTCTTCCTAACCTTATAAGGCCCTTCCCAGTTTAGGCTAGCCTCTCTCCCCGACTCCTGACGCCTCAATATTCCTTAAGACCTAGTATCTTTGCTAAAAGAACCTTTCATTTACCCTTCTATCATAATAGAGGGAGGCTCTTTGTTGATATTCTGCATTGCGGGCATTGGCCTCATCTCTCTCCTCGTCAATAAGATTAAGAGCGAGCCTCATACCTTCTTCATTGGTTTCCTGGTTCATAAGCTTCTACCCTGTTAGGTCACACACACTGTAGAAGGGGGTTGAATACAGTGTTTACTACAATCAAATCGAATATAAGAACTCAAGTAACAAAACACAGATTTTATTTAACACAATAAACTCTGTTACAAAGAACTGTCCTCTCTCAGTGATGAACAAATTATCACGAGAGCTGCTAGAGTTACAACAAATAATAAACTCGATTTTGATAACACATATAGTGTAAACCCTATGCATGTGTTTATATACTACACAGTTACAAGATAATCTTCTAATTGATATCGAATATAATTCTGCTTCCTAATATATATCAATCAGTTATCTTTTCTTCCAAGTATTCTATTCTTTATAGAATTCTTCTTCATGCATATATCTTCTTGTATTTGTCTTGATCTTCTTTCCTTTCAATCAGCAGCCTTCCTTATCTGAACGTCTTCTTAAGTCCTGATATTATCTCCTGATAAATATCTCCTGATAACTTAAGTTCTGACAACTTAAGTTCTGATATCTAAGTCCTGACTTTAGTATAAGTACTGATTTCCAGTTAAGTACTGATTTGTCCTGTTAAGTAAGATTTGAAAACTAAACACAAATCATATTAGACATGACATCACAAATATATCTAACAATCTCCCCCAACTTATAAATTAGCATAATATACAAGTTTAACAGATATTTAATTATGTCAAAAACACTAAGTACAAATGCATGAGAATTTGACTAGATAACTACAACTTACAGTCCTTATAGTTTTACCATCCTCAAGGTCTGATTTCAGCTTCAGTCTGTATACACTTCAGAATTTAAGCAGTTGTAGATCTTTGACTTGGCTTCAATTTCTGATCTCTTTGATGTCAGGAGTTGTTCTGAGATAGTTCTTTAACAAACATCTCTCAGCATATTCAAGTTCATTGATCATCCTCCTTTTAGCATTCTTCAATTTAACTGTATCTTCACCAGTTTGAAAAATAGCAGCCCTGAGATCATTTATTTTAGCTTTCCTTATATCCTGATCTAGTCTGATGATATAGGCTTTATCATACTCTGGATTGAATTCAAGTCCCTTAATACCAGAAAATGTAGTGATAATTTTAGCAGTATTAGGCTTCATTTCAACAATTTCTCCACTGTGAGATCTGTACTTGGGACAGTATGGGCTGTCAGACTTTACAGAGTAAAGCTTCTCCTAGTCTTTGAATATTTGACTTTAAACACCCTGCAACACCATCTGTTGATCTGTTCTTAACTTGAAGTAGAAATATAACATATTCCAGTTCTTCAAAATACGTCAATGAAATTGCATTCCCCCTGATATGGAATACCCTCCCATCTTTCATAAAGTATAACATGATGTCTTCTTTCAAAATGGAATGGTAAACCATTTGTACAGATTCAAGTTGATTCAATCTCTCAGGAGTTGCTCCTACACCTGGTTCAGTTAAGGAAGTTGGATCATTGGTAGTGTTGCTTACTTTCTTCTCTTTAGAACTACCCAATCCAGATTTATCTCTTGCTTCCTTTTCTGTAACAACTCTTGCTTCAAAACCACTTGATATAGTCTTTAAAGGTTGAGTTTGTTGAGCTTTTGTGAATCCTGGTAGTAGCACCTTTGTAGGTTTAACATGAGCAATGTCAGAGGTTTCCTTTTCCTTATCTTCTGATATCAAGTCAACTTGAGCTATGTCAGAGGTTGCTTGCTTCACTGTCATATCAGAACTTACTAAGTCTTGACTCTGTACAACTTGAGCCATGTCAGAGGTTGGTTGAGAAATCTTCTTTTTCATCAGAGTAAGACTAGCATCTTCATTAGATTTATCTTCCAGATCCATGACTGGCACATATATCTTTACAGGTTCACCAATTTTTTCTTTGCCCTTGGATCTTGGATCTATCTCCACTTGTGATTTGGCTTTGGTTGCCTCAGAAATTGTCCTTTCTTTTATCACAATGCCCTTAGGCTTTGGAAGTTTCTTTTCAACAACATGAGCTTTAGACTTGGAGTTGACTTTTTCTGCTTTAAGTCTAGCTTCTTCTTCCTTTAGACTTTCAAAGTCCATTCCAGGATTTTCTTTAAGAAATAATCTCTTTGAAATCTCTTCATCAAGTTCCAGATGTTTGGTAGAACTTATCCTTTTACCAGTATCAAAACTTATTCTTCTCCCAGTATCAGAACTTGTTCTTTGACTTTTGCTTGATGAAAAACCTTTGCCTTGACCATGACCTCCACCCATTCCAGAGTTTCCCTGGTCATCATTTTTATCATCCTTACGCTTCAGTGCCTGAATAGATTTGCATTTGGACTTAATTACTTTCTCCCCCTTTTTGGCATCAGCAGGTAAAAGAAGAGAGACAAGCAATTCCACTGAGGATAGGATCTCATTGAGTTGAGTTTAATGAGAAACTTGATTCTTCAGAATTTCATCAAACTGAGCTTGCTGCTTCTCCTGAGTTTTTTCAATATACCCAATTCTGTCAAAGGCTGGCTTGAAAAAACCTGTTCTTTTCCAATTTTATATTCATATCTTGCTGGATCAAAGATTCTTGAATTTTATTCACCTTGTCATGAGTTATGGAGTGTTGACCTTGAAGGTGCCTTGTACTCATTGCAGTAACTCTCAGCTGTGCCTTGAAATCATCATTTATCAGCATTTCATCAGCTTTGGCAAGGTGCTCAGCAAGAATTTTTTCAGTAGGAACAAAACTAACTGAGTTCCATTCCTTAGTCCACTCCTTTCCTCTAGGAGTTTTACTCCAAGGTACTGGTGCATCCTCCCTAACAAACTTCTTGATCAAATCAGCTTTGCATGGAGCTTGTTGAGGTGCATGTCCTGATGGACCAGCTGTATCAGCATCTACATTTTCAGCAGCTTCACCACTAAGTTCAGCATTATCAACATCAGAACTTACAGAGCCTGCAATATCAGCATCCTCTGATAAAATAACAGTATGTGAGGTTATAGAGGCTTCAACATCATCCTCCAAGTTCTGATCTGCATCTAAGTTCTGATCAACAGCCAAATCTTGATGCCCACCTAAAATCTGATTCTCATCATCCAGATTCAGAATTGGTGTAGTTGGAATATCTTCGTTGAAATCAGCATCTTGAATTGGTGTTGCTGGTGGAGTGAATTAAGTTGTAGAGCTTCCAAGTACAGAACCTCAGGCACAATCAAGTTATGAATATCAATTTCAGCACTTTTACCTGGGTCTTCAGTATGTAATGGATCAATTATTGGAGACTCAGGAGGTGTAGACACTGTCTCTGGAATATCCTCTTGTTCTTGAATAGGAGACTTGTAAGCTGATTCAGCAGTAGGAAGTAATTCAATGACTATAGGTTATGTTGGGATCAGAGATTCCTGACCCCCTTCCGTAGCTGCTGCTTCCAGAGTGTCTTCAGAGTGTGATGATACACTTACAGTCCTCCTGGCTCTTTTCTTCTTAAGTCTCTTTGTAGAATTAGAGACTTTGGGAGATTCATCATCAGTATTTAGCTTTCTAAGCCTTTTGAGGGGCCTAGAACTCCCAGTTTCAGTATCTTTCTGAGAAGAGATCTTCTCAGCTTCTACAACAACAGGTTCTGATATTAGAACCTATTCCTCCATTTTTTTTCTCAAATCATCAAAAATTATTATTGACCATTATTAAATCAAAACATTCATCACAGGATAAAATTTAAAATTGATGAATTAAAGATTAACAAATTGCAATAGGTTACAGAATTTGAGAAACACAGATCAAATCTTGCAATTAAATTAAATTTCATTCACATATCAGATGATTACGTTTGATGAAATTTATCAATTACATGCAAAAAGTACAAGATAGACCTAATCTTAGAATCGTAACATCAACAGCCTTAATCCTAGTCTAGGAGGACCTAACGACTAGCTTCTTCTGCTGCTGACGAAGAGCACTGCAAGACGAATGATTCGTTCTTGCTGACGGAGAGCTTCTCTCCATTCCTCTTCCAGACGCTCACGATGGAGATGATAGTCCATATAAAAGAATAAGAGGTCTGTGTGAACCTCTTGTG
This sequence comes from Apium graveolens, assembly GCF_009905375.1. Lineage (NCBI taxonomy): Eukaryota > Viridiplantae > Streptophyta > Magnoliopsida > Apiales > Apiaceae > Apium > Apium graveolens. The sequence goes on along the minus strand of NC_133649.1, from coordinate 253,385,987 downwards.
GAACTGAGTTCCAGATCTCTTCAGGAATGACAGTTACATGCCACTCATGTCGCCAATCATCACATCTCAACTCGATATTAAAAGTGTCATAGTTCAGGAGCAAGTTGAAATGAACCATGTTTTTGATGAATATGTAAAAAGAGTGAGTTTGTGAGAAAATGAAAGATGTATTCGCTTGAATGAATAGTTGGTTTAAATAACCAATAGAATACCAAGAGATGCAAGGAGTATTTAATAGTTACAGGTAAAATTAATGATACCTCGTCTCCCCTAAACCAATGTGGTGTACTTAGATTGAAAAATTTCTTCAACAAATTTCTGGTGTACTTAGATTGAGAAATAAAAGTTCCTTCTTTATTCTGCTTGACTTGAAGGCCCAGAAAGTAGCTAAGTTCTCCCATTCATACTCATTTGATATATTGACTGCATTAGCTTGGCAAACCTTTTACAAAGTCTGTCATTTGTAGAACCAAAAATGATATCATCAACATATATATGCACCAAAAGTAAGTCCTTTCCATGGTTGAGATAAAACAATATTTTGTCAATAGTCCCTCTGTTAAATCCACTTTCCAGAAGAAACTGAGCTAATGTCTCATACCATGCTCTTGGAGCTTGCATAAGGCCATAAAGTGCTTTATCAAGTCTGTAGAAATGATTAGGAAATTTTGAATCTACAAAACCTGGAGGTTGTTCAACATATACTTCTTCTTCCAATTCTCCATTAAGAAAAGCACTTTTTACATCCATTTGAAAGACTGTAAACTTTTTGTGAGCAGCATAAGCCAAAAATATCCTTATGGCTTCCAATCTAGCAACTGGTGTAAATGTTTCATCATAATCAATTCCCTCCTGTTGAGAATATCCTTTTACAACCAGCCTTGCTTTATTCCTTGTAATTATACCATCACTATCAGTTTTGTTTCTGAACACCCACTTTGTACCAACAACAGATCTGTTCTTTGGTCTTGGCACTAGGGTCCAGACTTTATTTCTTTCAAATTCATTTAACTCTTCCTGCATTGCTTGTACCCAATCAGCATCTTGAAGAGCTTCTTTCACTTTCTTTGGTTCAGTCTGAGAAAGAAAAGAGTGATAAAGACATTCATTTGATGTTTCTGTTCTAGTTCTTATACCTGCTTCAGGATCTCCAATAATCGAGTCAGGTGTATGTGCTTTAGTCCACTTCCTTACAGATGGAAGGTTATCTATAGAAATAGATGCTCCCCCATGATCCATGCTGTCTTCATCAACATTTTCAGGGTCACACCTTCATCCTTCTCTTTCTCCTCTCCTTTTGGGGGTATTATCTCTTGCCCCTGACTTTTTGGTCATCAATGGTGCATTCGACCATAAGGTCTGCTAAAGCATGATCCTTGATGGTTGTTCGAGGCTTATACTTAATATCAAATCCTCTAAACTCAATTGCCCATTTTATGAGTCGGCCACTTACCTTCGTGCTGTGAAGGATATTCCTTAAAGGTTGGTTTGTCAGGACTTCGATCTTGTGCGCCTGAAAGTATGGTCTTAACTTCTTTGAAGCTGTGAAGAGAGCAAGCATGAACTTATTAGTGGTGGAATAGTTCAACTCCACTCCATGGAGCACCTTGCTCACATAATAGATAGGCTTCTGGAGTTTCTGTTCTTCCTTTATCATGAATGCACTCACGGTTTATTTAGATAGCGCGAGGTATAAGTAAGGGACATCCTCCAGACCTGGTTTGGCTAGCAACGAGGCTTCAGTCATGTACTTCTTCAGCTGCTCAAAGGCCTCTAGGCTCTTAGCCGTCCACTCGAAATTCTTCACCTTCTTCATGGTTTTGAAAAAAGGCAGGCATTTATCTCCAGACTTAGAGATGAACCTCCCTAGAGCTGTGATTCTTGTAGTCAGCTTTTGAACGTCCTTGATGGAGCGTGGTGGCTCAATATTTAGGATTAGGGCTGAGCATTCGGTCGGTTCGGTCCAAAACCGGACCGAACCGAATAGACCTAAAAACCGAATAGTCATTTTTTCTTGGACCGAACCGGACCGAAATTATATTATGGACCGGACCGAACCGAACCGAAATAATTCGGTTCGGTCCGGTTTTGGACCGAATAGACCGAAATGTTTTTCAAAAATAAAAATTGCATTAAAAATTAAATCACAAATTATGAAATTTAAAATATAATCAAAGTAATGTGATATGTAGAGTTCTAATACTCCATAAATGTAATTACAATTTAAAAATTTTGATTATAATTTTTAAGATATATGTAAAATATATATAATACAAAATTATAGTATTTATGATTTGGTCTATTCGGTCTATTCGGTCCAGACCGAAATATTTGTGAAAAGAACCGAACCGAACCGAATTTTATTTCGGTTTATTCGGTCCGGACCGAATAGACCGAATTTCTGAAAAATTTAGGACCGAACCGAATTAGCACGGTTCGGTTCGGTTTTTCGGTTTCGGTTCAGTTTTGCTCAGCCCTATTTAGGATGAGTTTGATCTTATCGGGGTTGGCCTCGATTCCTCTATTCAAGACTATGTGACCCAAAAATTTCCCAGACCCTACACCAAAAGGACACTTGGCGGGGTTCAACATCATTTTGTGGTGCCTCAGCACTTCGAATGCCTCTCTAAGGTGATTAATATGATCGGGTTTGGCTAGGCTTTTAACTAACATTTCATCGATAGAGACCTCCATGGTCTTCCCAGTTAGATGGGCAAATATCTTATTTACCAATCTTTGGTAGGTAGCTTCTACATTCTTAACTCCAAAAGCCATAACAAGATAACAAAAGACACCAAAATCAGTTATGAAAGATACCTTGGGGGTGTCATCTATGTGCATTTTAATATGATTTTAACTGCTAAAACCATCCATGAAACTCAATATCTCGTGTCCAGCGGTGGCATCGATCAAGGTATCAATCCTTGATAGGGGATAACAGTCCTAAGGACGAGCATCATTCAAGTCAGTGAAGTCGATGCACATTCTCCACTTCCCATTAGCCTTTTTGACCATCACGGGGTTGGCCAACCACTCAGGGAATTGCACTTCCTCAATGAATCCAGCTTCTAAGAGCTTCTCAACCTTCTGTTTAATGGCTTCCAACCTATCAGGGCATAAGTTCTCTTCTTCTACTTCACGACCTTCTGAGTTAGGTCGATGTTTAACTTATGAGTTATAAGGTTGGGGTCAATCCCAGTCATATCAGCTGCCATCCAAGAAACACGTCACTGTTCTTTTGTAAGAAAGTTGTCAATTAGCCCTTCAGGGGCTTATCCAAAAATGCTCCAATATATGAGACCTTCTCCAGGTCTGAGCCTAGGGGTATTGGGACCAAGTCCTCTGCTGGCTTTCCTCAAAGTTTTTCATTCTCTTGGACATCCATGTGTTCTAAGGGGAGGACCCGCCCCCAGTACCATCGGGCCTAAATGCTGCAACATAGCAGCTGCAGGACATTTTCTAGATTTCATTTTGCCTCAACGACTAGATATCTATTAAATAACATCGCTCATTAGACATCATTTGTTAGTGCAACCGATGTCAAATAGTACTAGAAACATCATCCACAGTAAAACCGATGTCTCCCAATTTCAAGACATCGCTTTATACTATAACGGATGTCTAATGTTATGTAAAAAAAATTAAAACCCGCGCCCCGTACCTTTCCTTTTCCCTCTTTATGTTTTTATTTCCCCCTTTCACCAAATATTCCCCCCCTTAGACAAAATTTTGTTCCCCCCAAATCTAACTCTCAGGATTTTGTTCCCAGCAAAAAACAAAAAACAAAAAATAAAAAACAAAAAAAATAAAACATAGAAAACTCAGAGCTCTCTACTCTCACCCCGACTCTCTTAGACCTCAAACTCTCTCATCCCCCGAATCTCAAAATCAAATATCTCTCAAATCTCAGAGCTCAACAACAATCAGGTTCTCAACAATCGAATCGAAGCTCTCAACTCATTTGTTCGAATTGAAGTAACAATCTAAACCCTAAGTATGTTCAAACCCTAATTTTGATTTAATTGGGGATATTTTGATTCAAAACCCTAATTTATTCTCGAAGCTTGACTGCTTATTTTGATAACTCATTGCATATTTTGATTTAATTGGGGATTTTTTTTAATATACTCACTGCTTATTTTTGATAACACATATTGCATGTCTCTTTGTATGAACACATATGCTCACTGTTTGTTTGTTTATTTGATTTAATCTTGAATTTTGTTTGTTGTTTATGATAACTCACTGCTTATTTTGTTGTTTATATTTATATCACTGCTTATTTTGTTGTTTACAGGTCAATGTTAAGTTTTAATATCCTTAAATTTTTTAATTTTAGCATGCCTAAATTTAAACAGTTTGTCAAGGTAGATTCACATATATATCACTGTAAAATATTGATATTTTGAATGACATATCAGGTAGGTTCAGATGGATAAATCATGGATTAAAGAAGATAGAGATTCATTAGCATATGATATAGGGGTCGAGAATTTCGTGATGTTTGATGAAGAAAATGCTAAAAATCCTAAGAAAAATCCTGAATTTGCCGAAGTATGCCAAAGAATTGTAAGTAACTTGTAATATTCTAATTAGTTTTGATTACTCTATTTTAAATTTCCTCGCAACTTTGTTGATTATTTATCATTTTCATTTCAATTTATAGGATAAACTACTGGAGTCCAAGAAGAAGGGTGAATTTCAACCAAGTGGAAGTAAAGATGTTCAGACCATCACACTGGAAACTCCAGAGCATTCGGGAAGGGTTCAGGGAGTTGGAGGTTTTGTTACTCCAAAAGCATTCTTTAATTTACCAAGAGAGAAAAAGATTATTTTAACAAAATCAGAGTTGATGGCCCGTGATCGAAAGATGATGGAGAAGATGACTAATCTAGAGGCGGAGCTCGCTCAATTGAAGGCAATCAATACTTCCCAAGGTACTTTCCATTCACCAATGCTTTCTAAGAAAGCAAGTGTGGACCAAGTGGATCAAGCGGCTCAAGTAGAAGAAAAGAGTAAACCAATAGCTGTGAAAGAACTGGACTTAAATGATGATGATGATGATATTTATTGTGTTCCTATTTAGACTCCTCTCCACCTCCTGAAAAATATGGTAAAATAATAGCATAAATAATAAATATAAGTATCGTTTAATTACTAGCATGTTACTAGTATAAATAGATGTTAAATGCTATCTAAAATTGCAGGATGGTAAACAATGTAGGTTGGCGGCTAATAGCATAGACATCAAGGTTGCTTTCGGGGTTGCTTTTCCCCGTGATGGAAATTTAAGTAGTTCTATACATGGAAGGACTATGCCTCCTGGATGTCTACGTGTTTGTGTTGAGGGTTTTATCAAAGAAGAGACACTGATTCCAGTTTCAGTACCTGGTGAAATTGAGATTGTTGAACACGCTGTTGGTTCGTATGTAGCTTGGCCGGAAAAATTAATCATCTACCCAGTTGAAGTGGTATGAATTTTAAATTTTTAATGCATTATGTGTAAAAAAAATAATGTGTCTTTTTATATAAAATTATCATAATTTATTCATGTTTAATTAAGTACAAATTTTGAAAAAAGAATCGAAAAAAGAATTGGCACTGCGTCATAAGAAGGTTGAATTGAACACATTGGTGTCAAATTTTGCGAAGCAAAGCCAACTGCCAAAGTGTCAAAGGGCTTCAATTTGTTGTTCAAGCATGTAACCAACTGGATGAAAACTACAGGGGTCTCGATACAAATTCTATGTGATGCGGAGGTGTTTGGATATGAAAAAGTGATTTTTTTGTTACATGAAAATATTTTGGGGTTGTTGGAGTTCAAAATGATTCGTCAAGCTACAATCTCAGCTTACATGCTGTAAGATACATTTTTTTCTAGTTATTCATCATTCGATTATAATGTTAAAATTTTTGTGCTGGTACTTGCATATTGGCCCGCGTGAGACAGCTGAATACGATACCTTTGCTTTTGGGGATCGACATTTCACTTGAACAGAGATTTTAAAGTTTATATTGTAAAATGGTTGAAAGAGGTTAATCCTGATCGTATATATTTTATGCTGCATAATCACAAGTAGTTGTTAGGTCCCAATGTGTTTGTAGAAGGGGGGTTGAATACAAACAATACCAAATAATCGAATTAAATGTGGAATAAAAATGTGAAACAAAATTCAAGTTAAATAAGAATATTATTAAACTTGAAAGGTGTTACAACAATTGTATCGATTACAAGGAATTAATCTCAAATTAATTATCACAAATCTAGAATAAATTCGACATGAACTTTTTCTATTTTTGTAATAAAAAGATTCAAATGCTAAACAGCAATTTGAGATTAAGTTCTAGGGATTTTGATCCGCTAGATAAGTTACACAAGAACAAGATAAAGATTTCTAGTGGTTTGGATTTAACTTTACAAACTAGAAATTATGATCTTGAAGTTTGCAGATGAAGGATAAAATATTTCTTCTGTGGCTGCTCTGTTTTTGTTCTTGTATTGGTTTCTGTATGTTTGATTTTTTTGTTGAATGGCTGCTTCTGTCTTTTAATCAATCAACAGAATGGAATGAACTGGAATGACAATCCCATAGCTGGCAAGACTTTCGGTAGGATAATGGATTGAACTAGCAAGAAAATCTGATTGAACTACAATGACTTTCGGTATGACAATCAGTTGAACTAGCAAGACTATCTCCTTCCCAGTAGAACTTTCGGTAGGACAATTGAAATGACTTGGCATGAACAATCGGTATGACAATCCTGATTGTCATGCTAGTTCATTTTCAATTGTCTTGCTGATTTAAGACTGTTTTTAATCCAATTAAACTTCTGAAAATTCTTAATATTAATTCTGAATTAATTAATCAATTAATTCAATTAATAAATAAATTAATCTTTGTAGATATAATTTATTTTCTTAATTAAATTATATGACTTAATTAATTAATAGAGAATTAATACTAACCTTGAGCAGCAACCATTCTTCTGAAAATCTTCTGAAAATCACTGAGAATTATGAATCAATTCCACCACTTCAATGTTGACACTCGATGTACTGTCTGGTTCATGAGTGACTAACTTCCGTGACGTTTCTTCATGTCTTGACTTTGATAATTGATTTTCTTCAGATTAAATCCTTGTAATTATCTGATACCCTGACGAGATCTCTGTCACTTGATTAAATCCACAATCTTGATTTATATCATTGAGGCATGATCAATTTCTTGAACTTCTTCCAGTGAAAAAATTCCTCAAGTCTGTAGATGAACCTTGTTTCTGAATCCTTTGACAGATATTACTTTGCGAGATCTCTTTGACGGTAGATCCACTATTTACTTATTGCATTCTTATTTGAGTTGAGTTAAATCCTCGAATATATAAATAGGCTATGACATATGCCTTACAGTAGTGGTCAGGAACAGAGCTAGATTGGTTGCTAAGGGCTATTGTCAACAAGAAGCAATAGATTTTGATGAAACCTTTGCTCCATGTTGCAAGACTTGAAGCCATCCGAATCTTCTTAGCCTATGCAGCCCATGCCAATTTCAAGGTCTATCAAATGGATGTCAAAAGTGCTTTTCTTAATGGAGATTTGGAGGAGGAAGTCTATATTAGTCAACCTCCTGGATTTGAAGATCCAAATTTTCCAGATTATGTCTACTATCTTGTGAAGGCACTTTATGGATTGAAGCAAGCACCTAGAGCCTGGTATGCCACTTTACCAAAGTTTCTTTTGGAAAATCACTTCACAAGAGGTACTGTTGATAAAACTTTATTTTCAGAAATGTTAATGGCTCTAGTATACTTGTTCAAATTTATGTAGCTGATATTATATTTGGCTCTACAGATGAAAAACTTTGCAAAAAGTTTGTCAAATTGATGCAAAGTAAGTATGAAATGAGCATGATGGGAGAACTAACTTACTTTCTTGGTTTACAAGTTAAGCAAGTTAGTGATAGAATATTCATTAGTCAAACTAAATATATTCATGACCTTTTAAAGAAGTTTGATCTAATGGATTGCACATCTGTAAAAACTCCTATGGCCACTGCAACTAAGCTTGAATTAAACACTACTGAAAAGTCTATGGATATTTCAAGCTACAAGGGCATGGTTGGCTCACTTCTGTACTTAACAGCTAGTAGGCCAGATATTATGTTTGCTACTTGTCTTTGTGCTAGATTTTAGGCCGATCCTAGAGAATCTTACCTAGTAGCTATTAAGAGAATTTTTAGATATCTCAAGGGAACACCAAAACTTGGCATTGAGTATCCTAGAGATTCTGGTTTTGATCTAACTGGTTATTCAGATGCAGATTATGCAGGTTGTAAAATGGACAGAAAAAGCACAACAGGAACCTGTTAATTTCTAGGGAACAAGTTTGTGTCCTGGTTCAGTAAAAAGCAAAATTCAGTTTCTACTTCTACAACTGAAGCTGAAAAAATATTGCTGCTGGTAGTTGTTGTGCACATATTTTGTGGATGAAAAACCAATTATTGGACTATGGTCTACAAGTGGATAGAATTCTCATTTTCTGTGATGACACAAGTGCAATTGCCATCACTGAAAATCCAGTGCAATATTCAAGAACAAAGCACATAGACACCAAGTACCACTTCATTAGGGAGCATGTGATGAATGGTACTGTGAAACTTCATTTTGTTCCAAGTGAAAAGAAGATTGCAGATATATTACCAAGCCACTTGATGAATTCACCTTTTCAAGGTTGGTAAGTAAATTAGGTATGCTTAATTATGAAGGATTTTTTGGCACATAAACGCAACGAAAACATAAATTTAAATCTTAAAATAATGAAACCCTCCGCAGGATCCATGCGAAAAATAATATTTAATTCGTAGTTCAGTATGTTTACCTTAAGAAGCTTTACGTTGATGGAAAGATTGAGGTCTTGAATGATCACCACGTTGCCCGTCCTTGGAACGATCTACGCCTTGAAGGTATCCACACGAATGATCGCCCGGAGGATGGGTGTGTACTAGCACGTTCTTGAGGTCGCATTCTTGCTCTCTCTATTTCTCTTCAAGCTGCTAGGGTTTATGTTTTATCAAATAAAACGTGTAACCCTAATTCTATTAGAAAAAGATATTATATAGGTAAGAACTAATGGGCCTCCAACCCTAAACTTAATTTTAGAGTTATTATTATTATTAAATTCGAAATTCTAATTATTGTATTATTAAGTCTCACTTAATCATCCAATAACTTAATTTCAGATTTAATATTAAATTTGAATTTCCTATTTATTTAATTAATTAAGTCACACTTAATTAATAACAAATAATTCGAATTACTTACATTTAATTTAAATCCGAGTTTAAATTAAATAATCCTTCAATCATTCTTTGTGCGACCCTTTAGGTTATTATTACGTTGGCAACAATTTTAAATCTAATTTAAAATCATAAATAATGAGCGGCATCTAGTAATACATCATTGTTACCCAAGTAACAATAATTAAATCGGTGATCGATTAAACCTTTTGTGTATAATGTACAATGTACTATAATCCTTTTAACCATATATTATAGATTAAACTCGAGGCATGTTATGTGTCATCCTCTTCATAATTTAATCCAGGTTTCCTTGATCGATGAGTAGACTATAACATCAAATCAACATTTGAGCATGGCCATGCATTTCATAGTCTAACTCAAACAAGAGGCCAATAATATCAATCCTAAAATGGGAGGGTTAAATCCTTTCTAGATCATTCATATTTCTCATATGATTCATAATATATCCAATATACACTTTATCATCATCCGGTCAAAAGTAACTTTTAATGCAACCAAAGTATATTAATTCTCATATAGAAATATAATGATTTCAAGTCTAAGGACCAATACATCATTATCACTAGTGAGAATTACTTATGACACAACAGACATGTAGAATCTCACATTGGGTCTTACAAGCACCATGTATATAATACATGTGCCTGTGTTTTGACTTTAGTATCACTATACCTATGATCAATGAGATGTGATCATTAGTCAACATTCACACTAGTCTTAATGCATTATTATTGTCCCTTAATAATAATACTCGACTAGGGATCTTTAGGAATATCGATACTATTCTCATAATCTCATTTCTAAGTCACGTAGTTAGAGATATAAAATTACATATCATATTCCAAGGACATTTATTAATCTAACATCTTATCGCAGAAAATAAAGATATAATAAATTACTAAAAAATAATCCATATAATCAGAATTAATAATCCAAATATTTCATAATAGTAGTTGTCTCTAGGGCACAAACACTAACAAATTATTCTTAAATTATTTCAAATATTTTTGCAAGTTTTAATGCAGCCAGAAAATTAATTGGTTTTTCAACTTTGGATGAAATTTTGGCTAAGTCAAAATTTACATCCCGACGGGTGCTCATTATCCATCGGGTTTGGTCATCCGTCGGAATGTTACTTGTTCACAAAAATCAATTACTTTTCTGGATTATTTCATAACTCGACGGATAACTGATTTATCCTCATCCGTCGAATTGTCTCAATCTTAGCCGGAAAATCTCTGCTCATTATTCATCGAGTATACTTATAGTTTATAAGCATGACACGACGGATAAGTGACCTGAATTTTTACAGTTTATTTATTTTTAAACGACTATTTTGGGCTATTTTGATTGGTCACTTTATTTCACTTTATTATTTGTGATAGTTTATTTCTGAGATAGTATAAAAGCAGAATTCATTTTTATTCTACTCTTTTATCATTCTCAATTCAATTGCTCTAACTTCCTTTCTTCTCCAAAGCAAATATCTTCTCTGCAAATTACTCAGTCTCTAACAATGGCACCAGTCGTCAAAATTATGTCTCAAACTGGATATATCTATTTAAAGAATAACTTCACAGCTCTTGTAAACAAGGAGATTCAACAGTCTGGAGAGTTTCACAAAATGATGGATTTGTGAAAAGCTGTAAACTCAAATATGCGATGCTAGAATCTCCCACAATCTACTGTGAGGTTGTAGAGGAGATATGGACAACTGTAATGTACTACTCTACTGACAAGACCATCACTTTCACTCTCAAAGGTAAACAGTTTTGCATTAACAGTGACATTGTCAAAGCATGCTTTAGAATTCCTAATAATACTGCTACAGTTCCACACATAGACACATATATAGTTAACATTCTAAATTCCATGGGCTATGCACTTTCCACTTCTAAGTTAAGTGAAATTAGGAGGTTAGGTCTTAGAAAGGAATAGAGCTTTTTGTGTCATGTGGTAACTAAGGTATTTTCTGGTAAGATTAGTAACTTTGATTCTGTTAACATTTCTATGCTTAACATGCTTTACATGCTAGTTACCGATAAGTACTTTAATTTCAGTGACTTGGTCTTGTTTGAGTTAGGCTATAAGTTAGAAGAACTGAATAAGAGAGGTAAGAGTGTCTACTATGCTAGATTTTTTATGATGCTTGCTAACCACCTCATTGAGAATATTAAAATTGAGAACCCAACCAACAAACTCAATTGTTGGGTTCAAGAAAGGAGGATTATTGCAGATCTCAACAGGACAATTCACCACAAAGAGGTGCCTCTCCTTTATTTTCCAATTATGGAGGGACCTCAGGTAAGTGAGGTAAATTCTACTGTCTCCACTCTTCCAACCTCACACATTTCTTTTCCTTCTAGTATAGCAATGGCATCTGTGTCAATGACCCAACAGATGCCTACCCAAGCTACTAAACCACAAATTTTCAAAATTCAAGTCTAAAAAAGCCCCCTCTGGTTTCTTTCAAAATAATCCAGTTGTAAAATCCACTAAAACCAAAGAGGGGAGTGTGAAGGAGGGTAAGCAAGGTGAGGGACAGGGTGAAAATCAAAGAAGCCCTAAGAATAAGGTAAGAAAGGTGAGTATTTCCCAGCCTAGCCATACTGCAGCTTCACAACAAACTGCAGTGCTTAAAACGGACTTAAGCTCATTACTAGTTGCATCCTCCCAAAAGGATGTGACTATTGAATAAAGCTCTCAGCCAAGAGCATAGGCCAAGAGGGTAAGGGACACTAGCTCACCCCAAACTTATGCCAGAAAGAAGAAATCTAAACCAACTGGGGATGCACAGGGAACATACACAGTGCAAACTGAAGCAATAGACTCAGTCACTGCACTTTCTCAAAGTCAGATTGATGTGACTCCAATAAATGTGGAGTCACAGCCAAAATCCTTAACAGTTGAAGCACCTGAAACACCAAATTCACCCACACACTCACTGGATGTTGACATGATCAATACATCACTTCCAAATTCTCCATCTTTAACTCTCTTGGAGAAGCCAAAAATCCAAGCAAGTGAGCATCATCTTTTAGATGATTTAGTTTTCTCACTTGCCATTTCTTTCTGAGTCTGTTGAGACATCTGTGCCTAAATATTCATCAATCTGCACAGAGTCTACAATAGTCTCCACTCCAAACTCATTCATTTCTTCTATTCTGATGGATATTCATCATCCGTCGAGTAGTGATTATATCCAGATAGATAAGCCTAACAACAGTCATTCTTTGAATAGCCATACTACTGTCCCGATGGATATTCATCATTCGTCGGGTGTCTCTGCACAACTTCAGATCTCCTCAATTCTAACAAGTGTAGAAGACTTAGTGGTAGTGCAATCACTCTCAGGACTGAGGGAAGGGAGTGAATTGAGTGAGAGTCTGGGTTGCTCTCAAGAAAAATGAGAGAAAATGAGTGATCAAATACAGACCATTTCTTCAGGTCTGGAAAAAGTGAGTGAGAGGAGTCCCAACTTAGATGATGAAGGTGAGGGTGTGAGGATGGGAAGCCAAGGGGAGCCCTTGATGCAAGAACTAGAGAGATCATGAGAGAAATGCAGGTACAGGAGAAATAAGGATGGACATCATTGTTAGTGAGTCAATGAATGTCAATGAAGCAAACAGAGAGGAACTATCTCAGCATAGTCAAGCTGTTACAGATTCCACCTCTTTGGATATTGAGGCATTTACTCATCCTATTCCAGCATATCAAATTTTGGCTGGACAGGGGCAATGAAAATGCAGAGATGATGCTCAATTTGGTGCACACTACTCAATCCATGCAAAGAGCAAAGGATGCCATCACACCTATGCCCTCTACAGCTGGTGATGACATAGATTATGAGGCTGCTGGGTCAAAAGAATTCTTTAATAATGAGGATGATGATTGTAAAGGGGAGTCACTGGATATAGGGGAGAATTAGGCCCTAGTTCCAAATCTGGTATGCCTAACTTGGGCATTTTCAAAGAAATGTGATGAACATTATTTCAAGACCACCCTCATTCAACTCATCAGTTAGACACAATCTGCTCTTCAATCAACAACAAATGCCAGCACCAAGAAGCTCCTACAGGCACACCTTGCTTCTCTTCAGTTACAACAAATCCAAGGCTTTCAACATAGTCAAAATGTCACTTCTATCAAAAATGAGGTTGATTAAATGAAGAAGGATATTTTTGACAGATTGGATGTTAAACTTCCAGAAGCTGCAATGATTGATATTAATAGGCAGCTAAGGAAGAACTCTGATCTTGCCACAAAGGTGGAGTCCTTGGACAAAAGGATGACTGCTATGGAAGCTTCTCTCACAGCTATACATCTACATCAAGCACAACAAGCTCAACTGCTGCAAGAACTGGTGGCTACACAATATTCTTCCTCCATTCTACTTGATGATAACAAAAAGGGGGAGAAATCATTATCTCAAGTCAGTCAAGTAGAGCCATCTAGTGAGGGGGAGAAAGTGGTAAATGTACAAATCAGCCAAGTAATTGTTCCAGAAATTACTCTGCCAAAGCCACCAGTATTGGACAACATTGATCTGATCCACATAGCAGCTTCTAAGCTTGAGTCAAAGTCAATTCTTAAGATACTTGATGTTGCAGCTGTGGAGAAGGAAATAGATGGTAAATGTAGAAAGATAGATGCAGAAATTCAACAAAAGTTTGGGCTAATTCAGAAGCCAGACAAAACATTCATTCATCACTCTCAAGTTAAGAATATTTCTGTGAATAAAATGAGTATGAATTATCTGGAAAAAGGCCAAACATCTTGTAACAAATCTTCAAAGGCAAATCTGATCATGAAGCCTAAAAGGAACTACTCAAAATTCTCAGACAAAAATCCTATGGATATTGAGTATGAGACACCTAGGCCAGATGAGAAGAAGCTGTTGGCTAGATCAATTGCATTTTACAAAGATCCAGCAGATTCAGCACTCAAAAGAAGATTAGCCAAGATTTACAGAAATGGTAAGGAAATTTATGTGATGGTTGGACATCCTATGTTTGTGGAAGCTAAAAGGGAAGAGAAGGAAAAAAATAGGAAAGAAAAGAATTAAGCTGCTCTGAATGCTAAGAAACTCAAACAAAAGAAGAAGCATGCTGATATCTTGGCCAAACTTCAAGCTGTAAAGACCATAACAGAAATTTTTGCACAACCATCTGTAATTGCTGAACCTCAAGATCAAAAAGTGTAAGATGAATCACAATAGAAAAGAAGATTCAGATACAAGCTCCACTACAAAAGAAAATTGGACTTCAGTGATGAGGAAATGGAAGATTATATTCCCAAAAAGCCTACAACTTCAACTCAGACATCAAAACCCTCAGTGGTATTTGAAGAATTCAAGGTGGTGGATCCAACTAGGAACATTCATGGTGAGACCATTATTCCTAAGGATGAGCCAGTAGACTGGGATAGTTTGCCAATTCCTGAGCTAAATTTTCCTATCTTCAAAAAGCCAAAGAAGACAAAGACTAGAGCAAGTAAGAAAGTGAAGCCTGTGACTCTCAGATCCAAGACCCTAACCAAAACTCAATCTACAGTCAACAAGGGAGATTTTTTATACATCTGTGACATCAAAGAGTTCTCTGACATAAACCTCTACTTAGATGAATTGGAAGAAGTAAGAGGGATTGATGCTCACAGACATCTTCCTGAAAGGCTGGTGTTCAAATATAAGGGAGGAAAAGAGATAATTTGACCACTTCACAGGATTCTTCTAAAGAGCCAATATGTTCTAATAAAGATCTACTCATCCTTCAAAAAGAACTTTGGATACAATGTGACTGCAAGGAGATTAGTTCTAAAGAAGATTGAGGAGCTGATGAGTAATAGAGCCAAAGATGCACTACCAAAAACTCTGTCAATTCCCTTCACAGTAAAGAGAGTGTATTTGAGGCCCTATTGGCTGATGGAATTCAGGGATGAAAAGGGAGTAAGAAGATTCTTCAGATTGGAGGACCAGTTGAGTATCTCTAGCAATGAGACTCTACTGGAAATGCAAGAAATGATAGATCTCTCAGAAGTTGATGAACTTGAGTTCCATAGACAACTCCAAAATCAGATAGAAGAGAACAACATGAGGCTTGGGAAGAAACCCAGACAATCAAAGAAATAGACTTATCTGCTCAGACTAGAGGAGTACCTTGATAATGATTGTGAGCAACTTCTTTGTATACTTGGCTTTTTTCAATTTTCAGTAAATATTGCAGCACTTATCAATTTCATCTACTATTTT
Source organism: Apium graveolens (assembly GCF_009905375.1). Classification (NCBI taxonomy): domain Eukaryota; kingdom Viridiplantae; phylum Streptophyta; class Magnoliopsida; order Apiales; family Apiaceae; genus Apium; species Apium graveolens. The sequence goes on along the minus strand of NC_133649.1, from coordinate 253,370,423 downwards.
TATTCTGTATCTTTTGGATGTTTTGTTATCATCAAGTTTCTCTTAATTTATGCCTACAATTCCAGTAGACATAAATTGGGGGAGATTGTTAGGAATATGTTGTGAACTTGATGATAAATTAAACAAAATACCTTAGAAGATTTAACTTAGTGATTTTACAGCACTCGACGAATGACCAAATATAGTCCCTGACGGATGATTCAATGTAGTCCCGACGGATGATGATTTGACATCCATCGAGTGAGTAGCTTATGTAATAATAAGTATTGTAGCACATTTATGCAAACAACTTTGTGTAGATTATGTAGGAGCATATGAGTTATGTTGACTACTAGTAGATATGCAGAATAGGTTGATTAATTGTAAATATAAGATGTCTTGTAATTCTGCATAAGTGAAATGGAGTCAAGTGACAAATAGCTACCCGACAGATGATCAACAAAGCTACCCGACAGATGACAAGCATGTACCCGACGGGTGATCAAATTCAAATATCTGTTGACAGTGATAACACAGTCACATACGTTGGGTGTTTGAAAAAGGAATGTGGCGGCCTGTTAAGCAGGAATTTGAGAACAAAGAAGCATTACCATTTCCATGCTATTATGAAGATATTCAAAGATGCTGAAATAGAGTAGTGAAGTAGCATGGAGTTAGACCGGATATGTTTTATTTTATTATCTTGTCTTGTTGTCATGTAAACTTGGTGATATATAAACCAAGTGTAGCAAGTGGAACAATTATCGAACTAAGCACACACATTTTCAGAGAAACATTTTCAAGCTGTATTCTGTAGCATTTCACTGTAAGTTAGCTGTTCATACTTGTAAGTAGGTGTGAGCTATTCAAGCTTCACAGAGTTCTCACTCGATATATATATATATATATATATATATATATATATATCTGGTGGATACTTTCAAATCCACCAGAAAGTTTTAAAAGCTTGTGTTTTTATTACTTTGTGTTTTGATTCATTTAAAGTATTTATTCCACATTCTGCAAATCAAACACTTATATATTATCAAGTAAGAACTGTCTTAAAAATATTGAGAAAGAATCCAGAATTACATTCAACCCCCCTTCTGTAATTTTTGTTGTATTGTTAGGGAATACCAATGTCATTTATAGCATCATTACACTCAACTTTAGATAAATATGCTAGATTAGTGGTGATTACCTGATTACTGGATGAACTGACTTCTGTTTTATCTGATTTGGCCATAAGTGCTAGATTGACATAGCTTGTATCCTCATCCTCTTCTAATCCATCAGCAGCCCAGTCATTTTCCTGAGTTAGAAAAACCCTTTCCTTTTGTCTGAGCAACTCAAAGTACTTCTTTTTGTAATCCACATGCTCAAACTTCTTTCTATTAATCATGCTTTCTGCATTCACTTGCAAAATGACCACTCAAGCCACACTTGAAACATTTAAATTTTGACTTATCAACCATGGTTCTGTTTGGATTGGATGCTTTAAAATTCTTCTTGAATTTGAGCTTGGTAAATCTTCTGGATAGAAAAGCAAGATGCTCATCTATGTCCTCCATATCATCTTGACTAAGATGGTCTTCATGTTCAGCTACTAGCCCTTTTCCCTTGCCTTCACAAACTTTAGGGTTTGGTGCAAATTCCACAGTTTCAACCTTTATCTCCTTCTTTTTCTCTTGCTCAGCAACCAATGCAATGGATCCTCCTTTCTTTTTTCTTTTCTCCAGCTTGTCATCTTGCTCTATTTCAAGCTCATAGGTCTTTAGAATCCTATGCAGTCTATCCAAGGTAAATTCCTTGTAATCTTGAGAGTTTCTTAGTTAGACTATCATATGCTTCGATTTCTTTGGTAGAGATCTAAGAAATTTGAGGTTTGAGTCCTTTGTCTGATAGACTCTTCCATGCAACTTTAGAGCATTCAACAACTTTTGAAATATACTAAAAATGTCTGTGAGTAACTCACTTTCTTCACTATGAAAATGCTCGTATTGCTGAATCAAGAGTTGTATTTTATTTTCCCTGATTTTCTCAGTTCCATCACATATAACTTGAATTGTATCCCAAACCTCCTTAGCAATTTTACAGTTTATGATGTTGCCAAACATGTCACCATCAACACCATTAAACAAAATGTTCATGGACTTCTTGTCCTTATGAACTTGTTCAATATCTGGATCAGACCATTTTGGTCTAGGCTTTGGGATAAAGGGCTCATTTCCTGTAGCATCTCTCATAGGGACATGAGGACCTTTCTCAATGCAATCCACATATTCTTCATCTTGAGAGAGGAGATGCAGGTGCATCTTCACCTTCCAATGGTGATAGTTATCTTTTTCTAGAGATGGAATCTTTAATCCAACATCTTTTCTGCTCATATTGTTAGTTGTTGTGATATTTAAACTCTTTGTTTTTCAAGAGCTTGCTCTGATACCAATTGTTATTCCTAAACAATCTAACAAATAATTATAGAAGAGTGTTTTGAATGTAATTCTGGCTTCTTTTTAATTTTAAGAACTGTTCTACCTTGAATATATAACTGTGTTTGATTTAGCTAAGGCGCAGAATGAAAGTATTGAAGAAATCAAACACAAAGTAATCAAATACAAGTATTTAAAAACTTTTTGGTGGATTGAACTTTTCCACAAGAGATATATATAAATTCGAGAACTCTTTGATGCAAGATTTGCTCACAGCTACTTACAAGTTGAACTTACAAATCAAAGAAATTCTTTACATATATAGCTTTATCTATTTCTTTGGTAATTTGCTTACTAACCTCCATCTTGTTCTACTTGCTACACTTGGTTTATATATCACCAAGTTACATGATAAAAAGACAAAAAAATAAGATAAATTTTTTCTTAGTCTAATTTCATGCTTCTTCATTTCTCTATCGATCATCTTTGAATATATTCAGTTTAACATGGAAATGGAAATGCTTCTTTGTTCTCTAAAACCTGTAAATAGGCTGCCACATTCCATTTGTATACAATCAACGCATATGACTGTCAAGTCACTATCAACTTCTTTTGAATTTGATCATCCGTTGAAACTCTGTTAGATCATCCGTTGAAACTTTGTTGGATCATCCGTTGAGAATCTGGTTGATCATCCGTTGAAGCTTTAGTTGATCATCTGTTGAAACCTTGTGGAACATCTGTTGAAAGCATCTTCATAGCAGTTAACTCTATTTCACTTATACAAGATTGCAAGTCATTTAATATTTATAGTTAGACAACCTATCTTGCATATCAATCTAGTAGTCAACATGACTTAAAACATTCTACAACATCTAGTTCTCTAAGGCATTACAGTATGCAGAGATGTGCTACTAAACTTATTAATACATAAGCTACACTTTGAACGAATGTTAAAGTGATCATCTGTTGAAAGCTACAAAATCACTAAATTAAATCTACTAAGGTGTTTTGTTTAACTTATCATCAAGTACACAACATATTCCTAACACAAATATTTATTTTAGCTAAGTTATTACTTTATTGATTAATACTTCATCGAAGTTCAACTATCCTAATAGCAGAGATTGGCCCGTTGAAGTGGGGACTCATAATTTCCCGGACTCATAATTTCCCTTAAATTATTTTTCTTAAATATTATGCCTCCATCCCTAAAATCGTAGCGCATAATTAACCCTTACTTTGGACATCATGTTATGCTTTTTAACATTATTTTTAAGCCTCAGTAACTTTTTAAACATTAGCTAAAATTCATACAAATCCTATAAGTAGGGGTGTTCATGGGATTACAAACCCGATCAAACCGACCCAATCCATCTATTTTTTCAGTTGATCAAACAGATTAAGAAAAATCCAACTCTCAATTGGTTTTAAAAAAATTAAACCGAATTAATGGATAAGGTATGGATTCTTAATTTTTTTGGCCAACCCAATCCAAACCGATTTAATTTACGAATTTCGTTCACTAATTTAAATATATATTCATATATTATACATTCTACAATATGACATTTATATATATATGGTTAAATTTCATATATATGCGTGTGATTTATGATATATAATACATTACTAAAATGATAATATTAACCAAATTTAAAATTTATAACTATAATCGTAAGTTAATTTATTTCAATTTCCATAATGAACGATGATATATTATATTGAATTTTTTTTGATGAAAAGTTCAATCCTTTTAAAGTAACCCAACCTGATGTATAAAGGGCAGGGGTGGTTACGATTTTATATTTTAGGATTGAAATTTACAATTAAAACTTTGATATTGTGGGACAAAAAATTGCAAAGAACCGCGCCTCCCATAAGTCATTTATTTTTCGCCGATGACAGTCTGCTATTTCTCAAGGCAACTACGAGATCACTATAATTAATCAAAAATATATTCTCCCTATACTCTGATTGCTCAGGACATTGCTCAGGACAGGTATAACAATATTTGGAAGAGTTATAATAGTATAATATGTTGAGACTTAAATAATATTGATGGAGTTTAGATTACCTAAAACCAAATTATAGTATTGAAACAGAGTTCCCCCTTAACCTGTAAGGGACCCTATTACATTAAAAGGTTGATTGATATTTTTTCCTTTTATTTGTAGATGATTAATTATAACTAATCTCTAATTCTATTCTCCCCTAATACCAAAGAATAGGTACGTTCGGTATTCATATCCAACCTGAATATGTAAATGACTAGTGTTATGGAAACATATTTAGGGCTGCCAATGATGGGAGGCTCAAATAAAAAGGTCTTGTTTAGATCTGTAAAGGACAAGATATTGGTACAATTACACTTGTGGAGCTCCAATCTATTCTCACAAGGAGGCAAGGAAATTCTCTTGAAAGCCGTAATCCAATCCATGCCTACATATTTTATGCTTTTTTTAAGATACCAGAAGTACAATGTCAAGAAATAGAGAAATTACTAGCACGCTATTGGTGGGGATCTTCCCAACTTAAACGAAAAATTCATTGGAGAGCATGGAAGAAGATGAGTATACCGAAAAGTGAAGGAGGATTAGGATTTTGACAATTCACGCAACATAATCAACTGTTGTTGGCTAATCAAGCTTGGAGAATACTAATAAAATCAACATCTCAAATTTTGAGGGTTTTGCAAGCTAGATATTTCACAAATTCAGGTTTTTTAGAATCTAAAGAATGCAGTTTCCCATCTTTTACTTGAAGAAGCATTTGTTGGGGTAAAATCTTGTTAATCAAAGGAATAAGAAGGCGCATTAGAAATAGAAAGAGAACCGGTGCTTCTAAAGACCTTTGGTTACCTCGACAACCATCATTTCTACCGATTACTCCACGGTTAAATGATGATATGAAAGTCTATGATTTGGTCCAACAACCAGGCAAGTGGAATAGAGAGCTAATTCAACAATGCTTTTAGAACCTGGATTCACAACTTATCCTAACAATTCCTTTTAGCTCTTTCGATCACGCGGATTCATGGCTCTAACACTATACCAGTGATGGTAATTTCTCTGTTAGAAGTGGGTAAAATCTATCCATTAGTGCTAAAATATATTAACCATCTTCATCATCAGAAGATTTCTCAAATTGGTGGAAAGCGTTTTGGGCAATTTAAATTCCCCGAAAAATTCTAATTTTTGTGTAAAGAGGTTTTCACGAAATCTTACCCACAACAAAATGATTATATTGAAGGAATATATCCACCAACAACAACTGCCCATTATGTGGATTTGGTGAGGATTCAAATGCACATGATGTGTTCTGGTGTCCTTTTGCGCAAGATGTATGGGTGCACTTTCATTTTCCTTTCCTGGTAGAACCAAAAGAAGAAATATCGTTCAGAAGCGTGTTACTCTATGTTACTGATCTAGTAACAGGAGAACTTCTTGAGCATGTGTTAATTACCATGTGGGGTATATGGACCGAAAAAATCAGAGAACTCATGGTCAATTATACATAACTCCTAAACAAATAATACGATGTTAATCCGCGTATCACGAGGAAATAAAGAATGTGAAAGAGTTAGAAACTGGACATTTGTAAGAGAAGATTTGATTCATGAAGTTCAAGAGGAAGTAAATTTAAACGATCTCGCACTTTTATGGATGCATCAATTTCCACACTTACAAATATGGTCGGATTTGGAGCGGTAATGTTTGCAGCAAACAAAAGAATGAGGGAAAATCTCGCAAAGCCTCTAGAAGGTAATCTATCAGTATTACACGCCGAAGCACTAGCTGTACTAGTGGGGCTATGTTGGGCAAAAGATATTGGCTTGTCGATCAAAACTATCTCATCCAATTCACTATCCATAGTACAAGTCTTGAATAACTCAAATGTGTACCATAATGAGTTAGGTATCATCATCTCCGATATTAAAATGGCATTGTCAAGTTTTCAGGGGGCAACTATTCGACATGTCAAGGGTGAATTTAATATTACGGCACATAAGTTGGCTAAGTAGGCCCTGCAGCAAGAGATCGAACGGTCATGGATAGAAGATCTCCCTCAACTCAATGAGATCTATAATTAACAACCTTCTAGATAAATTCAGGTGCATATATAATTATGTTTGTCACATAATTATTGACTTTATTATATTATTTAAAGTTGTTGGTTTGTTAGTTATTAAAGATGATTCTGGTCTTTTACTCTTATAACTGATGATATAGTTGTCGAACTACTGTATCAACCATAATTTTATAAAGGATGTAAGCTCATGACCATGGACATGTATTTTAATACCTTCTGATTTTAGACAAAATTGTAAAATAACCAGACATATTAATATCATGTCTAAATCTCTTAATAACGTTTGTAATTTTCAATTCTTATTGATGGGTTATGTTACTTGATCACCGATACCAACCCTCTTTATTTTTTTACTTAATGTTTTATTTCTAATTGAGAAACATCTTGATTTCTTTGTATCAAGGTCAGTATTTAAGGGCAACGGCCAACAAGAAATTGATGATAGTAAACACAGTATGGATAATGACTTAACATTTTAGGAGGAAAGTATTACTAAAATTTGAGAGGGCGATGAGAAAAGGTAAAAATGCAGGTAATGATATCTAAAATAAACAGATTCCAGACAACTTATTACATAACCAGAATCTTTTATCGTTTTATGCAAGATCTGTTAGATGAACAACTAGTTGGATGAATTATCAGATTGGTTTACAGTTTAAATTCGTAAAGAGTTATTTCACCTATTAGATGAACAATCAATTGTAAGGTTTTGAATGGTAAACTGTCAATATGAGTTCACATGGAGTTTTCTGCGGGGCAATATGCAATAATACCAAGGTAGAACAATATAGTGACGGGCCAGTGGCCACCATATCACCATTGATCCTCTTGACCTAGTGTATGGAAATGAGTGTTTTAGTTTAGGGTGAAGTGGAGAGAAGTAAAATGTAAGTAAAGAAAGAGGTAGTGGTAGTGATATCGTAATAGAATTACTGGTTAAGATTATTTTTCACTGTTCCAATAATTGGCTACAACTGAATTGACAATAAACTGCTAATATATTATTATCATATCGTTCAATTTATTATTATTATTATTATTATTATTATTATTATTATTATTATTATTATTATTATTATACTGATATTTTATTAATGATGTTACATTAATATAAATTTGTTAAACTAGTATCTAACCAAAGGAATAACCTTTGGTTAGATTTTTTTCTTTTCTTTAATCATATTTTTTGCTATTATTAGCTATTTTTCTATATTTTATGTACGTACATTTATGACAAAAGTTAGTGTTAGATTTTAATGTTGTTTTTGCAGGTTTTCACCCCGTTCTACGTTTAGATATGAATGTTTTATTGTTTAAATGTCCGGGAACATTTTACATGCTCGGGGATATTTTACATGTCCGGGGACATTTTACATGTCCGGGGACATTTTACATGCCCTTCGGTTAGATAATAAATTTTCTCGAATGAAAGAATTCCCTTTGTGACGGACATTGTATTTTGGTACAATTATACCACATGAAAGTGCTTTTTGACAAAAAAAGAAGAAAAAAGTTTGATGTTACAATAGAATTATACAGGTTGTTTGTTATGGGAAGCTTTATGCACATATAGTGGGTGTTTGGCAGCAACGTTGAGGCAACTTAAATGGGAAGAAATGCATTTTAAGTTTTTACGAACTGTTTGGGGTAAGAACGTAGACTGGACTTTTTAGCCTTTAAAACGTGATAATTAAGAAGTACCCGGAGTGGTACATTCCTGCTTATTACTGTATCTCCATTTTCCTTGTTCACTTTTTATTCATCAAGCATCGTTATGATGTATCATCATTAATTTATTTGAGTCAACGTTCTAATTAATTAAATCAGTTATTATTTTAGAAAAAATTGGATTATATTTTAATATTTTTCTTAAAATTTTATGTAATATCTCTATTTTATTACTTACTAGTATATATTTTGTGTGATGCGTGATTGTTTCATTATTTTTATAGTTATATATTATAAATAATAATTTTAATATGTTGTTGGTGAAATTCGACCTAATTCCTTATATAATAATTTTAGGTTTATATCTTATGATTCTCATCAATTTGATATAAAATATCTAACAGATCCGAATCGAGTGATTAGAGGATTACCAACAAAAAATGTTTCATTTTTAATATAATAGTTCAAATATATTAGTTATTTATAGATTATTAAATATTCAACATATTATATATTTCAAAACTATTTAATATTAATATAATTAATATTTTATTTTATATCTAATAATTTATTCAAAATATACGGATTAAGAATAATTCATACCTTGTAATTTTCACATACAAAGGTCATCCATTAATCAATTACAAATTATTTATGAACCATATCAAATTATTATATTAATTTTTTTTAATATTTTTTTTAGAAAAATTATAACTTATAAGTTATGTTTTACGAAACACGTTTTCAACTTATAAATAACTTTTACATAAAATTATTCAAACACCTAACTTTCTTATCAGTTATTATTATTTTCATATCACTTATATCACACTTTTCGAGTGTAAGTCATGAGTTATAATTTTTAAGAAATATCGGACGGGCGGTACAGAGGAAAATTTTTCTAGGCCCAAGTTTATGAAATTTTCAGAGTGTAAGTCATAAGTTATAATTTTTAAGAAATACCGGACGGGCGGTACAGAGGAAAATTTTTCTAGGCCCAAGTTTATGAAAGTGGGGAAGCCCAAGTAAAGATCCATTTAAAGAAAAAAGAGGAAGAAGCTTGTAAAACCCTAACGTGGGTGCTCATATATCTGGCTCTCAATTTGACATATCCCATCCAGCCGAAACCAAAGAGGAGGGAGGAAGCCGAGGAGCAAATCAACAATGGGTATGTATGCTTGCATTTTACTACTAATCAATAAATGAATGAATCAATCGTGTTGCTAATAATTAATAATAATGAAAAATTGGAAACAGGAGCATACACATATGTATCAGAGCTATGGAGGAAGAAACAATCAGATGTGATGAGGTTCGTGCAGAGGGTGAGGTGCTGGGAGTATCGTCAGCATCCTTCTATTGTTCGTGTCACTCATCCCACTCGCCCTGACAAGGCTCGTCGTCTTGGTTACAAGGCTAAGCAGGTCCCTTTCCTCTTTTTCCTTCTCTTCTCTTGTTGCCTCGTATACTATTAATTTACTCTATTGCCTCGTAATGTTGTTGTTTAAGGATTTCAACTGCGCAGATTTTGATTTTGTTGTTCCCGATTTCACTTTCTGTAGTTGTGAACAAATCGCTTGCTTCACCTTAAACATTCACTTGCCCCCCCCTCCTCCTCTACTTTTCTTCTTAATGCCTTGTTATACTTAACCTTTACAACAAACTGTTTCAAATGCATAACCACATTTGTGCTAGTGATATCTTAGTCTTTCCATGGATTATTCAGAATTATCTGCCTGGGTTATGTTGGGTGAGCTTAGCATTTGGAGTGAGATAAACAACAATCAAAAAAGTCCCACTCTTTGTCATTTTGCTAACATTTTACTTTGTTACAGGGAAGGCCGTAGAAAATTACCACTAGCATATCATAGATATTGTTATATAGATAACCCTTGCTAGTTAAACGTTTAATTAGTAGGTTTTTATTTTGTTTGTAATTTGTACAAATATCTTTGTGACCTTTAGGATTACTGATACGGATATTTGGCTACTGCAGGGTTATGTGGTGTACCGTGTGCGTGTGAAACGTGGTGGACGTAAGAGACCCGTTTCTAAGGGTATTGTTTATGGAAAGCCAACAAACCAGGGGGTTACTCAGCTGAAATTTCAGCGCAGCAAGAGATCAGTCGCTGAGGAACGTGCTGGTCGCAAACTTGCAGGTCTCAAGGTTCTCAATTCTTACTGGGTTAATGAGGTATGCCAAAAGTTCATTCCTATGCACATGAATCGATTTTAATGCTGGGTTATTTCATGTCCGGGATATATGCATTTCAGTCTCTGCTATTAAAGACATTAGTTGATTGGTCGTTGCTATAAATATCTGCATTTGTTATTCAGGATTCAACTTACAAGTACTTTGAAGTAATTTTGGTTGATGCTGCTCACACAACCATCCGCAATGACCCAAGGATCAACTGGATTTGTAACCCTGTTCACAAGCACAGAGAGCTCCGTGGACTCACCTCTGCTGGCAAGAAATACAGGGGTCTGCGTGGAAAGGGTCACCGGAACCACAAAGCACGACCTTCAAGAAGGGCTACCTGGAAGAGGAACAATACATTGTCTCTTCGTCGTTACCGTTAATGCGTATAGCATGTTGTCCGGAACTAGTGTCATTATCCTGTTGGATTTTAAGTTTATTTCTATTTTAAAGGCTAGGATTTATCATCAAGTATTTAAAACCTTTTCAGGATACTAAATTTTGCGTTTGTTTTAATGTTACATTTTATGATGGGCATGCCAGTCTTCTTCAGTGTGCGGTTGAAAGTTGAAGAAACCCCCTTGGGGATGATTATTTTTTTAAGTGCGAGCAAAGTGTGTCCTTGTGTTGTTTTATTCGAGCATGACTTCTGCTTATATTTACTTGAGTATTGTATTATTGCTTGGATCCGTCTTTAACCTTGGGCTTATTGAACTTTTTTCTTTTATCCAAGATTTTAAGGGGCCTGAATTAGGAATTGGTTTAAAATCTAATATCATTTGTTTGGTCAAGAGGGAAGCAAATATGTTTGATTAAAATATTTAGGAGTCATTAAATCTAAATATGATGTGATTATAATATTTTAAATTTTCTAATCTAATGTATATTAAAATTTAGTTAAAGGTAATTTAAGAATTATAATCTTATAAATCATCATAATTCATGTTTATTTTGCTGGATTAACGGATAAGATCAAACATTGGTTGAAATGAACCCACCTTTGGGTCATTTTTGCTCCGGATAACAATTAAGGATAACTAATTTATCAATATTAATCCTATGAATTTGAACTATCATATATTTGTTTTGAAGGATTAAATTGAGGATTGGACTATAATTTTTTAAGATTTTATCTCTTTTTATTGGTGAGATAGTCATTAGAATTGGAGTATAATTCTTTAAATTATATAATCTATGTTTGTTTCACATGATGAAATAATAAAGAGAGAATTATAATCTTTTAAAAGTTACTAGCATAATAGCCTTTGCGAAAATACCTGTTGACTGTTATTTTAGATGTGAGATGTTAAAAAAAATAAATTGTTTTGCAATAAAATTTCTACTTTATTCATCATGCAAGCTAAATGTAAAAAAAAAGGATGAAACCGAAAAATTTAAAGATGCAATTAACCATGACATACAATTACATTTATATATCTTTTACGAAAAGGAAAACAAATTGTAAAATGCAAAGTTCTAAAGTATGAATGTAGAATACATAATATCTTTTTATATTAAAAAAAAACATCTTTGTGGACGATTCAAGATCTTTCTGTTTTTTCAACTTCGTACCGGAATTATTATTGTCGTAAACTTTTGTAAGTGCTAAGCACTACAGGACACATGTGACAGTGTATTTCTTAAAGTGTTGGATAACGAAATTTATTTATGATTTTAATTTGGAATGCACAGGATTTCGGAATGATAGATATAACATCGAATATTTTTTTTATAATATTTCCAATGTGTTAAATATTAAACTAGTCACTGAAATGAGGCTCATATATCATTTTGTTCGCCGATTTCAACAATTTATCATTTGTAGTTACTTAAGGTGGTCTAATTATCTGTTTTTTCATCTTTCAATTTTAAAAATAGGTGTAAATTTATTTAAAAGTTTAAAAATAAGAAAAAAAATACGGCCATTAAAATTATATACAAAGTTTTGTTCTTAGATTTTATCATAAAAAGACAAAAAAGTTATTTTGTTTTTTTAAAAAAACTTCCATACGAGTTTTGTAAGAAAATAAAATGTATAATACTTAATAATATATTTGAATTGTAGTAAAAATATCACTTGAAACAACTTATACCCAATGATTGTTTAAACTTTTTAGCGATGAAATATTATGTAGTGTTTTAGTTTTTTTTCAGTGTTTGATGGTTCTGGATATGATAGATATTTTGGGTAGATGTAATCTTTGAGTTAAAGATTTGTCGATACTAATTGTAGTTTGTGTAGGTGCAATATTTATGGGTGTGCGGTAATTGAAACTTGTTGTATTTGGAATCAACAATGTCTCCGTCCAACTTCATTGATATCGTATTAAAGTGTCCGTACAGGATTGTTATATTCCTGGCGATGACATATAGTTTGTTAGATATATTTGAGATGCCATGTCTAATATGATTTGTGTTTTGTTTTCAGAATTTAACAACATGACAAATCAGGACTTACTGAAATCAGGACTTACTGGAAGTCAGAACTTAATATCAGAACTTAAGGTCATATTAGAACTTAAGTGCAGGAAGACTTTCAGTTAAGGAATGAAGCTGATTTACAGGAGAAGATCGAGACTAAAACAAAAGAAGATAAGCATGAAAAGAGTTAGAAGACTGAAAGACTTGTAGAAGATATCTGATTGATATATTTTAGGAAACAAAATTGTATTCCATATCAATTAGAAGTTATCTTGTAACTGTGTACTATATAAACACAGACTTAGGGTTTACACTATATGTGTTATCATTATCGAAAAGATTATACATTGTAACCTAGCAGCTCTTAGTAATATTTGTTCATCATTGAGAGAGAACAACAGTTCATATTGTAATAAAGTTTATTGAATATACCTGATCTTTGTTATATACTTGTGTTAAATCGATTTGATTGTATAAACACTGTATTCAACCCCCTTCTACAGTGTTGTGTGACATAATAATTGGTATCAGAGCTTTTCTGTTAACACACATACATTAAAGATCCAAACAATCATGTCTGAAGAAGCACAAACCCCAACTAAGCCCACCAAAACTCAAGAAACTCAAAACACCCAAACCCACAATCGATATGAGACTATTAGGGTTCCCATACTGAGACCTTCTGAGTATCCCATATGGAAAGTGAAGATGGCTATGTTTCTGGAAGCTACAGATCCAGAATACCTTGATAGGATTAATGAAGGACCATATAAGCCTACCAAGCTCTCTGTTGCAGTTGCTGATCAACCAGCAAAGTCCATACCAAAGGAGAAAGGTGATTACACAGCTGAAAACATCTCATCTATTGCCAATGATGCAAGGATAAGGCATTTGCTGCATAGTGCCATTGATAATGTCCTGTCAAACAGGGTAATTAATTGCAAGACTGTAAAGGAGATATGGGATGCTTTGGAGACAAGATGCCAGGGAACTGATGCAATAAAAAAAAAACAGGAGCACTATACTCACTCAAGAGTATGAGCACTTTAACTCAAAAGATGATGAATCATTAACTGATTTATATGACAGGTTTGCCAAACTCTTGAATGATCTGTCACTGGTGGACAAGGAATATGATCTTGAAGATTCAAATCTAAAATTCCTTTTAGCTCTTCCCGAAAATTGGGATTTGAAGTCTACTACCATTAGAGACAATTATGACCTTACTGAAACTACTCTTGATGAAATTTATGGTATGCTCAGGACTCATGAACTTGAGATGGATCAAATGAGCAAGATGCATGGAAGAAAGTCAAGGACAGTTGCTCTTAAAGCTGAGGAGGAATCTCCTAAAGTGGTTGCCTCAAAAAGGGGCAAAGGAAATGCTCTCATCATAAAGTCTGATTAAGAGTCATCATATTCTGATGATGATGATTCAGAAACTGAAAGTTTATCTGAAATAGATATTGATGCAGAGATGATGCAACTGTGTGCTCTTATGGTGAAAGGCATCACAAAGATAGCCTACAGGAAATTCAGAACGGGCAATAAGTTTTCCAGGAAAAGTGAAAGTTCTGATAAGAAAGGGTTCAGAAAGTCTGAAGGCAAAGGAGGAAAGTCTGACAGAGGAGAAAACTCAAATGTCAAATGCTACAATTGTGGTGAAAGAGGCCACATATCTCCTGGCTGCAAGAAAGGAAAAAGTGACAAAGACAAGGCACTTGTCACAAAGAAGAAAAGCTGGACAGACACTTCAGATTCTGAACATGAGATGAACTATGCCTTGATGGCAAATGCTGACAGCACGGGCGCGCTGGCTCACTGGTCAAAACTTTGACTTCTCTTTTTCCTTCTTGATTTGAGCTGGTCTTCCGCTAGCTTTATTCCATCACCTTCCTGACACCAAATTAGAACCAAAACAGTGCTAATTCACCTGATTAACTGGAGAATGCCTGAAAATGCAAAAATACTAGAAAATACATTAAAACACCAATAACTTGAGTACAAATACACCAATTCAAAGCTTTACGGAGCGTAGTAAAGTGTCATAAATTCCACTCAACAATAACTTAACAAAACACTCTAAGTAGATAAGTTAAATGATTTTGTAACCATCATTTAATAATGTAGCTTGAATTAAACAATTTGTAGCACATTTCTGTATCCAACAAACAACTTAGAAGCTTAGAAGTTGTAGTGAATTATGAGTCATGTTGACTACAAGAAAGATATACAAAATAGGTTGGCTAATTATAAATAAAAGATGTCTTGTAATTTTGTATAAGTAAAAGAGTGTCAACTGTTAAAGAATTCATCATCAACAGATAAACTTAAAGCTTCAACAGATGACTCAAGACACTTTCAACAGATAATCCATCAGAGATTCAACGGATAACTCAAGTGAAGTATCAACGGATAATGCTGAAGTCTCAACGGATAACATATTCAAATAACTGTTGAAAGCGAATTGACAGTCACATGGGTTCATTGTATATAAAAGAAATGTGGCAGCCTATTTGCAGGATTTAGAGAAGAAAGAAACATTTCCATTTCCATACTTAACTGAAGATATTCAAAGATGCTGGATAGAGAAATGAAGCAACACGTGAATAAACCTAGATTCTTGTTTTTACTGTTTGTCTTATTCATATGTAACTTGGTAGTATATAAACCAAGTGTAGCAAGTGTTTATAACCAATAAAAAAATGAGTGAACAATAGAAGTTGAATAGAGATATAGATAAAATTACATCTGTAAAAATTCTCTATGTTCATCTTTGTAAAAAACTTGTAAGCAGCTGCTTGCATTCTTGCATCACAGAATTTTCGAATCTATATATATCTCTGGTGAAAATTTCAATCCACCAGAAAGTTTTTAAACCGTCTTGTTTAATTACTTTGTGTTTGAATACTTGAATTCTTTTAATCCGCACTACTACATATACATTCACACACACAGATATATATATATATATATATATATATATATATATATATTCAAAAGAGATTTTAAATATCCAAAAGAAACCATAATTTCATTCAACCCCCATTCTGTAATTCTTTTTTTAGATTGTTAGGGAATAATAATTGGTATTAGAGCAAGGTATTGACACACTAAGAGTTTAAAGATCAAAACAAACTAAGAACATGAGTAGAAAGGATGTTGGAGTAAAGATCCCACTTCTGGATAAAGACAACTATCATCACTGGAAAGTGAAGATGCACCATCCTTAACTCTCTCAAGATAAAAGATATGTTGACTTCATAGAGAAAGGTCCTCATGTTCCTCGTAGAGCTGTAACAAATGTTGAAAGAGCTGTTGAAAATGAGCAAACAGTCCCAAAGCCAAAGTCAGAATGGACCGATGAAGATATTGAGCAAGTTCATAAAGAAAAAAAGGCCATGAATATTCTGTTCAATGGTCTTGATGGAGATATGTTTGACAATGTTATGAACTGCAATACTGCCAAGAAAATTTGGGACCAAATCCAAGTACTATGCGAGGGAACTGAGTGTTACGACCGATATTTCTAAATCTTATATGTATATAATTGTGTGTTTATAATTGAGATTTAAATTGTGTGGAATTATAAATGTGGGGTGATCTATATGTTGAGTGCCTATAAATTAAGTGTTTAATGTATTAGTTTATATAAAAATTTTTGAAAGGAAAATCTTATTATTTAGTATTTTTAAATGATAATCAAAAGTATTTCATTCTATATGAAAAATCGATTTTTAAAAATCTTTTAACAATAAATTTTCAAATCTTATATCATTAAATTTCTAAAAGCATAAGCTATTTTATAATACATATTTTATGATTTATGGAAGTGCATTTATATTTATAGAAATTGTTTTATATGGATTAGTTAATTTTTAATTTGCAATTTACTTAGTTGCCCATACATGCATTTTGCTCCCAACACAAGATAAGGGCAAACTTGGAAATTCCAACCCCACTAACTACTACTTCACTAGCCAAATTAATTCTTTATCCTTGCATGCAAATTGACACAAGCTTGCTAGAGGGTTACTTTTGTCAATTTTCAATTCCACTCACATTTTAATCAAATTAAAACCAAAAACCAAAGACAAGTTTTTATAATTCTCACCACCACATCACAATCACTCTCCCTCCCCTCCTCCCTTTTTCCTCTCTCGGCCCTCTCTCGGCCGAAGCCCCCACCCCCATTCTTCTTCATTTTTTTTATTCAAACATCCACCCTCAATTAAGTAATCTCACTTCCCATATATTGATCATTTATAATCCAAAGAGTTACGATGAAAAATCTATGTTTTAATCTTGCATGGTAGTGTTTTGTTAAACTCAAACTGAACACCCTTGATTCTTATGAATCTAAGGCTTTCACCATGAGATATATTATCATGGGGTTGAGAATGGATAGACATGAGTGTTTCACACTTGTGCAAATGTTGTTTTCACCCTAATCCATTCGACCATGACTTCTTAGGAGTAGAATGGACGGTGTTCTTGTTGCTTCGTTGGATTTTTGTGTGTTTATGTGATAATAGCTTGGATTTGAAAATAAAAACTTGATAA
Source organism: Apium graveolens (assembly GCF_009905375.1). Lineage (NCBI taxonomy): Eukaryota > Viridiplantae > Streptophyta > Magnoliopsida > Apiales > Apiaceae > Apium > Apium graveolens. Next base: position 253,353,071 of record NC_133649.1, on the reverse strand, counting down.
AACTCTTTGCATGCTAAGTGATCATATTAGTTATGGTTAATGCTAGGCTTGCATGATACATGCATGTATAGGTTCAACTCAAGATTTCTGAAAGTTCTTGATTATTTGGATTGATTTTTGTTAATAAACTCTAATTTCAGTTGAGTTAAGATATTAACTATGATTTGTTCTCCTTGCTATGTGATTTTAATTCCTATATATGGAGTATTTAAGTTGTTATTTTTGAAATTGTGATGACTTGTAATTAGTATATTATTTTGACTCTTGTTTTGCTATATTGTACTTTAGGTAAGGATGATCTCCACTAATCCAATATTGTGTGTGGGAGTGTTAGTTCAGTAGGTTACCTTGGTTGAGGTTTAGTTGGGTTTTGGTTGATATTTGGTTTGGTTTGTCAAGTGGGAAATCATGGTGGAAAGGATACATTAAATTCTGCAGATTTTCAGTTTGGTAACATGAGGTTTAGGGTGAGATTTGACCTTGTCATTGTAATGCACTTTGAGGCCCAAGTCACCAGAAGATCGTACTAGGGGTATACTTCAGATTTTAGATGTTTGTTAGAGGTTTTTAGGTTGTTTGGCTAGGTGCACGAGTGAAAACACTAAATCTGTCCAGCAGGGGACAGTTTTACTGCAACCTAGAAATGAGGAGTTTTGACCATGTCATGGGTAGGCCCTCACTAGGCCCTGGTTGGCCCTAGTTAGGAGGAGTGTCAGAGGTGTTTTTCCAGCCATAGTTCATAGGAATTGAGTTAGAATCATGTGTCACAAGTTAGTGCTAGACATGACACTTTTCTGTCTAGAAAATAGGGGAACCATGGACTTTAAGCTTAGGCCTAGAGAGGCCCAAGCTAGGCCTTTGAGTCACACCAAGTTTGGGAGTTACCTTATGATCAGAAGAGTCTAGTGTAGAAGTTTGGAAGGTAAACTTGAGGTATAAGGGTGTCAATTGTACTAAAAAACCCATTGATGTCATCCTGAAATCACTATAATGAGCACATTCACTTAGCATTTAGTTTTAGAGCACTTATGAGTGAGACCTAGGTTGACCATCATAGTTTTAAGATAGTTTAAGGTCAGTAGAGTGTAGGGCCTAGGTCAGGGTCAGTAGGAACTTGATGGTTTAAAAAAGGCACCTCGAGTTATGAGGTCAATATTAGGAGTTTTGACTAGTTTAGCATAACTAAGTGACTTGAGTAAGCGGAGTGAGATCATCCAAGCTTAGTGATGCAATATAGTGTGTTGATGTATTATTATGTCCTTAAATGTGTTTTGTGAGCATATGTGGCTATGTGAACTATTATGCTTATAAGGTAATTGTAAGCATGAATGTGTATATAGGCCTACGTGCCAATGTGCTTAATTTCGGTTTTTAATTAGGTTGAGTTGGAGAGAATATATTATAATGAGGTTATTATTATTTTGTGTAGGCTCTCAAGACGAGGGTAAAATTTCCATTAAAGTTGAGTAAATCTCCCAGTTGCTCCCACCTTCCAGTCAAGTCAAGCCTTTCTCAAGGCAAGTGTTTCAACCTACCTTTTTTTTATTTACACTGCAAATGTGTGTTAACCCAGCTTTATATATGATGCGAGTATTATAATTCACCTTGATATACATGTATACATGGTCCAAGTGGTTTCAAATATGTCTTTCATATTATATGCAAGTCCCATGAACCCTCAAGTATCTATTGCAAGTAGTTTAACTTTACTTGGAGATTGCTATGCAAGTAATTCAAAAGTCATACCATGCTAGTATACCAAAGTAATTGTGATGCTGAATCCTGTATAAGTTATATTTAGTAACCTTATCTTGACACCTAAAAGTCAGTGATTCCTCAAAGTTGTTCATATATGCTTGATAACTCTATTCTTATCCTTAAACCATGAGACCCTCTTATACTTTGAACTGATGCTCACCTTCTTTATATTTTAAATACCTATGTCTAATCTGGAACCACTACATTGAACCTGGTTTGACTTAGTTCCTTTATACTATTCAATAACCCTGTCAAACCTCATTACCAAATCCCTTGTGAATAGAAACTTTGGAATTCCATTTGATAAGGTATCAGTCTAGTTGATCACGGACTTAAAATTTATAGAACCTATTCCATGTGCTTCTAAATTGATCTAGAACCCTTGATAAAGATGTTCGCTGTTTAAGAAATTAACCGTCACTTGGCATCAGTTTTTATAATGAAAAGTTAAAAGTGGATTTTTCAGTCCCAAAGGGGGATGAATGTTTTCTTTAAATAGTGGACCTGGACTGAGACGTAAGTCCTTTCCGCTTTTAAATTTTAGGCTTAAAGGTTGCCTAGGGATCCCATTAATGTTCTAAAACCCAGCGAGGTTCGGGATTACTTCGCGGCTGATCACCGGCTGTAATCCGTAGCGTCATAAAATGGTTTTGATAAAGAAATGGTTTTTAATTGTTTTGTTACAAATTAAAGATGCCATCTCCCTGAAAGTTTATCTCTTGTTACTATATTGTTGAATCTTTCATTTCCATTGTTATTATTATTGTTTATGTATATTATAGCACTTGTTGAGCATTTGGCTCACTACTTGCTTTCACCCTGATATTTCAGCTAGCAGATATGGTTAGATTCAAGCAGACATCACGTAAGACTTGTGATGCCGATTCGTATGTTTGAGCTCAGGTATATTAGTGATCATTTTGTGTGAGGACTCGATATTGAAATCAGGTTGTAATAGTTAATAGTATTGGGCTGTTCTAAACCCTAAACTGTAAGATCTTGGATTCGGTGTATTTATTTCCTTTTGTTAACTATTGTGATTATTCATATAGTGTCTTTTGTTAAAATTGGGGTGTGACAGGTTTGGTATCAGAGCTACGGTTTAGAGTCCCTGGAAAACCCAAATAGGCTATAGGATATATAGATTATAGAATATTATGCGAGAGTGTGAGTATAGGTTAGGCGAATCCATTGTTAATAATTCTCTTATATATATATGCATGGTTTGGAAGCAAAGGGCGCATTCCTCATCATCCTCTGAACCGTCTGACACAATTGCTTTCTCCGTGTATGCTGAGTTGAGGCGTGAGTTCGACAGGCTTCAGGGCAAGTATGATCGACTGTTAGAGCGATTGAAGAACGTGTATCCGGACAACCAAAATTATGGAGGAAAGCCTAAGGAGTAGATGATTGCGAGACTTGAGACCTTCAGTACGTTAACACTAAGCTGGATGAGATGCCATCGCACCGAGACCGTACCAGCCAGTATACTATCCAGATGATTGTGGACGAGCTCCAGTGTATTGTGAAGATGCTTCGTAAGGAGAAGACTACCGGACCCCGTTCTGATGGAGTGGAGCCTTAGTTCTTTCCATTATCCACTTTTCATGTTGTGTTGTTGGACTTTGTAAAATTTCCTATTGTTTTCCTTTAAATTAAGCATGTTATCCCTAGATTCAGACTCTATTTTGATCTTGATGTACCTTGACCTTAATTTCGATAATTATGCACTATCGTTCTATTTGCTTTCAATTATTCTTACGCTTTATATGCATCACCCTTATTGTTTAATTTGAAACCCGATCGTATATGTGAATATAATGACTTGTGACACCTAAACCTTGAATTATCTGTATTGTTCATACCTGTTTTGATATAAATTTTATTTCAGGATCATGCCACCTAAAAAGAAGAACCCGACAACAACTTTTACCACATATCCTAATATTCTTCAATTGCTGGAAACCTTACAACAGCATAAAAATGCTATAGCTCAAAAACAAAGAACTCTTCAAGAACAATTTGAAAACCAAGATAACCGTGAACCACACCAACCACCTGATCCACCAGTACCACCTCGACAAGTTGTCACTTTCAAAGCTTTTCAGAATGTGAATCCATCTGCATTTCATGATACCACTGATCCAGTAATAGCTAACACATGGTTTAAGGAAATGGAAAGAGCTTTTGAATTGGTTCAGCTAGGAGAAGATCAGAAGACGCCATATGCTACTTACTTTTTGAAAGGTGAAGTCATCTATTGGTGGGATTCAGTGAAAGCTATGGAGGCAAATCAGCTGGTTTCTTGGGAAAGGTTTAAGAAGTTATTTCTAGAAAAGTATTACCGTAAGTACATGCAAAATCAGATGGAGCTTAAATTTCTTGAATTGAAGCAAGGAAGTATGTCAGTATTGGAGTACGACAAGAAGTTTACGGAGCTGTCAAGGTTTGTGATGAAGTATGTGAATTCTGAGGAGGAAAAAGCAAAGAGATTCCAACAAGGATTAGAGCCTTGGATCAGAGATAGAGTGGCTATGTTTGAGCTTGATACTTATGCTGGAGTAGTACAGAAAGCTGCTCTGATTGAGAGTAATGGGATGTAGTCAAGGAAAGAAAAGGATAACAAGAAAAAAGGTTCCATTTTATGGAGAGAAGTCAGAAGATGGAAGCTCACAAGAAAGGAGTGTGAAAAGGATTGGATTTCATAAAGGTGGAAATTTTCAGAAGAATGGAAATTTGAATAAGAGACAAGATCCTAAGGGGAACAACCAGTCAAGCTAAGGACAAGTTGAAGAAAATAGATTTCAGAGACCAGAGTGCAAACATTGTGGAAAAAGACACCCAGGAGTGTGTAATAAGCTAAACATGACATGCTATAGATGCAACCAGAAGGGACACCTGGCTAATGAGTTTAAGGTACCGAAGCCGGGAGTTACATGCTATAAGTGTGGAAAGACTGGATATATAGCTAGGGAATGCAAGTCAACCGGACCAGTCAAGGCTTTGATGAATGTGGCAAGTACTAGGGCACACATGCCAGCTGAGGTATTGGCATTACCTCCACCATCTACAGCAACTCCACAAGAAACAACAAGGACATTTGATTTAAAGATGAAGGACGCTGTTCAGAATTCTGAGGTGATAGCAGGTAAACTTTTAATGAATAATGTTGAAGCTAAGGTATTGATTGATTCTGGAGCTACTAGATCTTTTATATCAGAAACTTTTGTTGATAAACTTAAATGTGATAAAGTGACCTTGAACGAGGTAATATATGTGGTAATTGCGAACCAAGAGAAGATTCCTGTGAGTTAATTCTGTCCTAAGTGTGAGATTGATATTTCAGGACATAAATTTTCAGCAGACTTGATACTTTTCAAGTTAGGGGAGTTTGATATAATCTTAGACATGGATTGGTTATGAGAGAATAACGCTAAAGTATATTTAAAGACAGAGAATGGAAAGAAAGTGGTATTTAAGGGTCAGAGGCAAGAGCTACTGTTTCTTACAATCGTCCAGGCTAAAAAATTTCTTAGGAAAGGTTGCGAATAGTTCCTAGCCTATGTAGTAGATTCAGAAAGAGAGAGCCTCAGCATGGAAGATATTCCCGTAGTCAACGAATTTCCAGATGTGTTTCCAGATGAACTACCAGGTTTACCGCCCGATCGATAAATTGAGTTTGAGATCAACCTTGCTCCAGGAAGGGAACCAGTTTCGAAGGCACCTTATAGAATGGCACCAGCAGAAATGAAAGAATTGGCGAGCCAGCTACAAGAATTGTTGGACAAAGGAGTGATACGGCCAAGTACGTCGCCATGGGGAGCACCTGTTCTATTTGTAAAGAAGAAGGATGGAAGCATGAGGTTATGTATAGACTATTGGGAGTTGAATAAGATGACGATTAAGAACCGTTACCCGCTACCAAGGATATATGATTTATTTGATCAGCTGAAAGGAGCTAAGTGCTTTTCCAAGATTGCTTTAAGATCAGGATACCATCAACTGAAGATCAAAACAAATGACATCCCGAAGACAACATTCAGGATAAGATACGGACACTATGAATTCTTAGTAATGCCTTTTGGCTTGACTAATGCCCCTGCAACATTTATGGATCTAATGAACCGGGTATTTAAAAAGTATTTGGATAAGTTTGTAGTGGTATTCATTGATGATATTCTTATATATAAAAGGTCTAAAGAAGAACATTTGCAGCATCTATGGATAACATTGGAGATACTCCGATAAGAGAAGTTGTATGCCAAATTTTCTAAATGTGAGTTCTGGTTAAATGAAGTTCAATTTTTGGGACATGTTATTGGAAGTGAAGGGGTCAAAGTGGATCCGACAAAGATTGAGGCAATTATGAGTTGGGAGAGACCAAAGACACCTATGGAAGTGCGAAGTTTTCTAGGATTGGCGGGATACTATAGAAGATTTGTTAAAGATTTCTCGAAAATCACCACGCCATTGACTAAGTTGACTAGGAAGAATCATAAATTTGAATGGAATGCAGAATGTGAAGATAGTTTTCAAAATTGAAACAGAGGTCGGTTACAGCCCCGGTGTTAGTATTACCAGACAATCAAGGAGACTTTGTGATTTTCAGTGATGCCTTACATAAAGGTCTGGGTTGCGTGCTAATGCAACACAACAAGTGATTGCGTATGCATCAAGACAGCTGAAACCACATGAATTGAAGTATCCTACACATGACTTGGAATTAGCAGCTATAGTATTTGCACTTAAGATTTGGAGACATTACCTTTATGGAGAAAGGTGTGAGATCTACACGGATCACAAGAGTTTAAAGTATATTTTCACTCAGAAGGAGCTCAACATGAGGCAAAGGAGATGGTTAGAGTTGATTAAGGACTATGATTGCTCGATAAATTATCATCCGGGAAAGACGAACATGGTAGCTGATGCTTTGAGTAGAAAAGAGAGGTTGAATATGGTAGCAATACCAAAGGAATTATCTGAAAAAATTAAGAGATTTGAATTAGAACTTTGTGGTTGCTACTATGACTTTCCAGCCAACATTATTGGAAAAGATAAAGAAATGTCAGGAAGAAAAGATGAAACAGGAGAATAATCAACTGACCGGAGAAGAGAGTTGTACTCAAAGGGATGAACAAGGTATACTAAGGTTTTCCTCAAGAATTTGGATTCCTCATGTGATTGAATTGAAGAATGAGATATTGCAAGAAGCTCACAATTCTAGATTTTCAATCTATCTGGGAAGCACCAAGATGTACCAGGACTTGAAGCAGAACTTTTGGTGGCCAAATATGAAGCGAGAAGTAGCAGAATGGGTTGCGAAGTGCTATACTTGTCAGAAAGTGAAGGCAGAACATCAAAGACCAAGCAGATTAATTCAACCCTTAAAAATTCCAGAATGGAAGTGGGAAAACATTGCCATGGACTTTATAGTAGGATTACCACGGACGAAATCCGGACATGACGCTATATGGGTTATAGTTGATCACCTTAGGAAGTCGGCACATTTTCTTCCAATTAATGAGAAGTCTTCATTGGACAGATTGGTCCATCTGTATGTGCGTGAAATCGTATTACGACATGGCATTCCTGTATCGATAGTTTTGGATAGAGATCCACGATTTAACTCAAGATTCTGGAAGCAATTTCAAGAAAGACTTGGCACAAAGTTAAACATGAGTACAACGTATCATCCGCAGACTGATGGTTAAAGCGAAAGGACAATTCAAACAATTGAAGACATGTTGCGTAGTTGTGCGATTAATTTTGCAGGAAGTTGGGACGACCACTTGCCACTGGTAGAATTCTCCTATAACAACAGAATACGCATGTGTTAGGGCGAAAACACGCGCTAATATTCACGTAAGTATACGCGTTCGCAAGTAGTATAAGATATAAATCAGATTCGTTCCCACAGAGACTGGTTTAGGTTAAGTTCAATTTATGCACCTATGCAACAATGTATGGTTATCGCTCAATGCTAAGACAAATAACAAATTGGGTTTTTATTAAACTAAGAGATTATACTAAATAACATTAACTAAGAGAATTGAGGTTGAATTACTATATATGACAAACATGGGATTCTAACTTCATTACTACTTCATTCAATAGCCTTCTCGTTCTTAACCTTAGCATGTGATGGTGAGGACACTAATCGGATAACACGAAACTGATAAACGCCAACTTTCGTTGCACGAGTACCATTCTACCAGACATCCACAAAAGAGATAGAAGCTGAATACGCACCAATTATATTGAGACCCTATATATCTATAGAATTTGACAACATAACGGTTTAAGCACAAGTTATCTATCTTGATTACATAGGGCAAGTAAAACGGTTAGAGTTACCTACGAATCATACATACATATACATGAACCTATGCTAGCATGGTAAGTTCTAAACCTCTATATTCACTGTCGCTTCAATAGAGATTAACACGCTATCTTATATGTTAGCTACGCACATAAGACGAATAAGCACAACCAATACTAGGATATCAATCAATCACCACATACCAAGATATCGAAATAATTAACTATTAAAATCCATAAGTAAATCCGCTAGAACCCCATGACAATGATTAGCCCATAATCGAACTCATCGTCACCATGGGTTCCAATGAAAGCATGGTATAAACAAGGTCTTAATAAGCTGAATAAAAATTAAAGTACGAATAAACGAGATCTAGGTTCAACAAGAACGAAAACGAGCATCCAAAGTTACAACTAATTGAAAGAATCACAAGTTGAAAACAAGATCTTCTTTTTCGGAGTTGTTCTGTGCTTCTAGGCCTTCTCCTTGGTATCCCAATCTTCCCGGATGATGAAAACCCTTTTTTTAAGTATATATACGCCCCTAGTGGACCTGGACCCTTAAAATCGTCAAATTCCACTCAAAAAAGGCTTTTTCAGCGAAATCAGCGACCAGCCGCGCCCTGAGCGGCCGCTCAGCTCAGCTCCTGAGCGGGCGCTCAGCTTTGGGAAAATTTCTGATGAATCTTGTTTTGGCCATAACTTGAGTTCTACTCGTCAGAATTAGGCGATTTAACTGTCCACGTAAAGCTATTGAGATTCTCTACAACTTGACAATGGCTTTGGCTTCCAAATCTTATCACTTTTCATCATATTTCCTTTAAAAGCTCTTTTCTTCATATAACTGATACCTGAAATGCAATAACACAAAAACACATCAAAATACCAACAACTTGAGTCCAAAACACCAATTTAAGCTTGTAATAAAGCATTCCAAGTGGATATAAAATCCACTTATCACACCCCCAAACTTGAATCGATGCTTGTCCTCAAGCATAAACAAACTCAAAACTACAAAACAAACCTAATGCATGAATGCAACTACGTGAATGCAACTAAATGATAATGCAATCGATCCCCTCAGAATAACCATAACCAAATGAATAAGCCAATGCCTCTAAGAATGCAATGACTTTAAACAGAGCTCGAATAAATCCTACAAACCAACTCACAAACCAGAAACGTGCGTGTGTGGATGCTTAACAGATATACTCTCGATACTAGATCAATAAGCATAACTTATCTATCATCGAAACAATCAAAAGTTTATAAACAGAATAGACAATAAACGCGTTATGACTCACAACACTTCCTTTCTACTAGAGTTATACAAGGATTCACACTATTATTGAACACATAACAAAGATGCTTATTTGATCGTGCAATGAATGAGGTCCTAAAAGACTTATACAATAATACCCATGTAGCGAGCGTTAGGTTAGCGGATCCCAGACTATAAAAGCCTTAGGTCACTAGGCACAAAGTCCCCTAGAACTTAATAACTCGAGTATTAAAGAGCTCACTCTTGATCAATTATGCATAAACACATACTTTTTTTTTCTTTTTTTTTTTCTCTTTTTTCTTTTTTTTTTCTTTTTTTTTCAAATAATTTCTGAATGAGTGCGTTTCGCTCCATGTTATTCAACCCTAGACTACTCATAAAAATATGAGCCGGCTACTAGCCACAACTAGCAATGAAATCCAAGTTTTTCTCCAGATAAAAAAAATTAGTGTTTTTACGTCATTACGAGAATATCACAAATTCTAAATATAACCAAGTGATTAAATCTCAACAATAAACAAGTATGATCATAATCTAGATCAAAAGCAACCCTATAAGACTTTGTGAAAATATTTATTTTTGGCATGCAAATCAATTCATTAACACTTAAATATCCCTTTATTCCTCATTACCACACTGAAATCAACATCAGCTTATCAAATATCATAGTTCATCTTAAGGGATCATGCTAAATATGCATGCAAATGCAACTATATGAAATCACATAAAAACAAACAAATATGTCCTAAATGAACAATCATACAATAATATGAATGAACTACAACTAAACATGCAACATGAATCTATATGAATCTATATGGACACACACTACTAATCCTTACATTATCACCCCCAAACTTAAAATTTTCAATGTCCTCATTGAAGGCAATAATAAGGATTTCAGGAATACCTAATTAGCGGGAGATTCACCCTCGTCGGGTGGAGGATCAGGTGGCCAATCAACCTCGCCACTAGTGTCTCGGAAAATAGTACCGAAAGCGTGTGTCAAATCTTCAGCAAAATGATGGTGAATGTCGTGCATGGCCTCCATACGCCTAGTCATTCGCCTGTACTGCTCATCACCAACACCAGTCCTATCAACTATATGTGGCGTATGAGAAGAACCCTCTGTAGGCACTGGAAGATCCGTTCGGCTACCCTCTTCATCATCAAAGATATATCCCAACCCCTTGTCAGGGGGTGAATCTAAGAATGAATAACTCAAGTGATCTGGCTGTCGGTTGAGCTCAAGTATGGGAGCTTCTTGAGTAAATGGTTCAAAACGCTCCTGAGAAATTTTCAGCTCTGCCAACCCAAGAGAATCGAATGGCATATCCAACTTCCTCTTCCACGGAGGTGCATTCAAAACCTGAATTTGCTCTACTTTAAAGCACTCATCTTTAGCTGTGGGTAACTTTATTTCCTTGAACACATTGAAAGTGACCTTCTGATCATGAACCTTCATCGTAAGCTCTCCTTTTTGCACATCGATCATAGTTCGGCCTGTAGCCAAGAATGGTCTTCCCAAGATAATGGGAATCTTCTTATCTTCTTCGAAATCAAGAATTACAAAGTCAGCAGGAAAGAAGAGTTTATCCACCTTGACCAAGACATCCTCCACTATACCTCGTGGATAAGCGATGGAACAGTCAGCTAGTTGCAATGACATGTATGTTGGTTTTGGATCAGGCAGACCAAGCTTCTTGAAGATAGATAAGGGCATCAGATTGATGCTAGCTCCTAAATCACATAAACACTTGTCTAACGACAAGTTTCCGATGGTGCAAAGAATAGTGAAGCTTCCAGGATCTTTAAGCTTCGGAGGCAACTTCTGTTGCAGCACAGCACTGCATTCCTCCGTTAGAGCAACAGTCTCTAAGTCATCGAGCTTCACTTTCCGAGATAGAATACCTTTTATAAACCTCGCATAGCCAGGCATCTGTTCAAGAGCTTCAGCGAAAGGTATGTTGATATGAAGTTTCTTGAACACCTCCAAAAACTTCTCAAACTGCTTATCCAACTTCTGCTTCTGCAGCCTTTTAGGAAAAGGAGGTGGAGGATAGATCTGCTTCTCCCCTGTATTACCCTCAGGAGGAGTGTGTTCCACAGTAATCTTCCTTGGTTCCACCTCTGCTTCCTTCTGCACTTCTTCTTCAGCCACAACTGCATTTTCCGAATCTTGAGATTTTTCAGGCTCTTCGTCTTGCTGAATTTGGGGGCTTGCGACCTTTCCAGACCTTAAGGTGATGGCGTTCACATGTTCTTCAACTTCCCTCTTTCCTGGATTGGCTTCTGTATCACTACGAAGCATTCCTGGTGGCCGATTCAATAAGGCATTAGCAATTTGCCCTATTTGGTTCTCCAGAGTCTTGATAAAATTAGCCTGGCTTTGGCATATAAGAGCCTGGTTTTTGCACATAAGCCTCAACTCCTCCAATTCAGATTTTTCATTCGAAGATAGACCTGCATCATGAATTTGTTGTTGAATTTGGAGTTGTTGTTTTGGTGTAATTTGTTGCTGAAAACCAGGAGGGTTGAATAGCTTATTTCCAAACTGCTGGAATGGCTATTGCATCGCATTCTGATTGTTGCTCCAGCTGAAGTTAGGATGATTCCAGTTGTCAGGATGATAAGTGTCTGGAACTGGTTGCTGCGATCTCTGAAAGTTGCTCACAAACTGAGCTGAGTCGCTAGATATAGCGCATTGCTCTATCGCATGCGGACCTGCACACAGCTCACAAACACTAATTATCTGCTTAACACCATAGTTAGCCAGAGAATCGATCTACATAGACAACGCCTTTAGTTGAGCAGTGATAGCCGTAGCTGTATCCACTTCAAGAACTCCTGCTACCTTTCCCTGTGGATATCTCTGGGTTGGATACTGATATTCATTAGCAGCCATCAGTTCAATTAGATCATAAGCTTCCTCATAGCTCTTTGCCCATAATGCTCCGCCTGATGCTGCATCGAGCATGGGTCTGGACTGTGCTCCCAACCCATTGTAAAAATAAGTGATGATCATCCAATCAGGAATTCCATGATGAGGACACTTCCTAAGCATCTCCTTGTAGCGCTCCCAAGCTTCACATAGCGATTCTCCCGTTTGCTGCACAAATTGAGTAATAGCGTTCCTCATTGCAGCTGTCTTCGCCATAGGGAAGAATTTAGTAAGGAATTTCTGAGCAAGATCCTCCCAAGTAGTAATTGAACCAGCTGGTAGAGAGTGTAACCAGCTCTTAGCCTTGTCCCTCAGAGAGAATGGGAACAGTCTTAGCTTCACAGCATCTTTAGAAACACCGTTGAACTTGAAGGTGTCGCAGATCTCAATGAAATCCCTAATGTGCATATTGGGATCTTCCGTTGAAGAACCCCCAAACTGGATTGAATTCTGCACCCATTGAATTATGCCAGGCTTGATCTCAAAGGTATTAGCTGTGATAGCTGACCGGACAATGCTAGATTGAATGTCATTGATCTTGGGTTGAGAAAAATCCATCAAGGCTTTCGTTCGTTCTGCTGGATCTCCCATTGTAATGAGTACCTGAAACACAAACAAATAAACTGTGAAAGTAAAAGAATCCGAGTCAGTGAACTTTAACGACCACTGATGACAAGCACATAAACTAAAAATTAACACCGAGTCCCCGGCAGCGGCGCCAAAAACTTGTTAGGGCGAAAACACGCGCTAATATTCATGCAAGTATACGCGTTCGCAAGTAATATAAGATATAAATCAGATTCGTTCCCACAGAGACTGGTTTAGGTTAAGTTCAATTTATGCACCTATGCAACAATGTATGGTTATCGCTTAATGCTAAGACAAATAACAAATTGGGTTTTTATTAAACTAAGAGATTATACTAAATAACATTAACTAAGAGAATTGAGGTTGAATTACTATATATGACAAACATGGGATTCTAACTTCATTACTACTTCATTCAATAGCCTTCTCGTTCTTAACCTTAGCATGTGATGGTGAGGACACTAATAAGATAACACGAAACTGATAAACGCCAACTTTCGTTGCACGAGTACCATTCTACCAGACATCCACAAAAGAGATAGAAGCTGAATAGACACCAATTATATTGAGACCCTATATGTCTATAGAATTTGACAACATAACGGTTTAAGCACAAGTTATCTATCTTGATTACATAGGGCAAGTAAAATGGTTAGAGTTACCTACGAATCATACATACACATACATGAACCTATGCTAGCATGGCAAGTTCTAAACCTCTATATTCACTCTCGCTTCAATAGAGATTAACACGCTATCTTATATGTTAGCTACGCACATAAGACGAATAAGCACAACCAATACTAGGATATCAATAAATCACCACATACCAAGATATCGAAACAATTAACTATTGAAATCCATAAGTAAATCCGCTAGAACCCCATGACAACGATTAGCCCATAATCGAACTCATCGTCACCATGGGTTCCAATGAAAGCATGGTATAAACAAGGTCTTAATAAGCTGAATAAAAATTAAAGTACGAATAAACGAGATCTAGGTTCAACAAGAACGAAAACGAGCATCCAAAGTTACAACTAATTCAAAGAATCACAAGTTGAAAATAAGATCTTCTTTTTTGGAGTTGTTCTGTGCTTCTAGGCCTTCTCCTTGGTATCCCAATCTTCCCGGATGATGAAAACCCTTTTTTTTAAGTATATATACGACCCTAGTGGACCTGGACCCTTAAAATCGTCAAATTCCACTCAAAAAAGGCTTTTTCAGCGAAATCAGCGACCAGCCGCGCCCTTCCTGAGTGGCCGCTCAGCTCCTGAGTGGGCGCTCAGCTACTGACTGGGAAAATTTCTGATGAATCTTGTTTTGGCCATAACTTGAGTTCTACTCGTCAGAATTAGGCGATTCAACTGCCCACGCAAAGCTATTGAGATTCTCTACAACTTGACAATGACTTTGGCTTCCAAATCTGATCACTTTTCATCATATTTCCTTTAAAAGCTCTTTTCTTCATATAACTGATACCTGAAATGCAATAACACAAAAACACATCAAAATACCAACAACTTGAGTCCAAAACACCAATTTAAGCTTATAATAAAGCATTCCAAGTGGATATAAAATCCACTTATCAATATGCCACCATACGAAGCTTTATACGGACAGAAGTGCAGATCACCAACTAGTTGGGATAAAGTGGGAGAAGGAAAGATTCTAGGCCCGAAATTGGTGCAACAAATACATGAGATAGACAAATTGATTTAGAAGAGATTACTTGCTCCTCAAGATAGGAAAAAAAAAGTATGCAGACCCTGCTCGTAAGGACATCAGATCCAAGTAGGTGAAGCCGTATTACTGAAAGTATCACCGAGGAAAGTATTGTCTAGATTTGGCAAGAAAGGGAAGTTAGCGCCTAGATATATTGGTCCTTTTGAAATTCTGAGTCAAGTAGGGAAGATGGCCTATGAATTAGCTTTGCCGCCTCAGTATCAGCATGTGCATAATATGTTTCATGTGTCATTGCTTAAGAAGTATAATCCTGATGCCAACCATGTGATAGAGTATGAACCTATAGAGATTCAGGCATGCCTGTCATTTGTGGAACAACCTGTCAAAATACTCGGCTGGCAAGAGAAAAGTCTTAGAAATAAGTTGGTCAAGTTGGTAAGAGTACTTTGGAGAAATCCCAAGGTTGAAGAGTCAATGTGGGAACTAGAGTCGGATATGCGTAGCCGGTATCCTTACTTATTCTCCTAGATTCCGGGGACAGAATCCTTTAAGGGGGAGAGGATGTTACGACCACTATTTATAAATCTTATCTATATATAATTGTGTATTTATAATTGAGATTTAAATTATGTGAAATTGTAAATGTGGGCGATCTATATGTTGAGTGCCTATAAATTAAGTGTTTAATGTATTAGTTTATATAAAATTTTTTGAAAGGAAAATCTTATTATTTAGTATTTTTAAATGATAATCAAAAGTATTTCATTCTATATGAAAAATCCTTTTTTAAAAATCTTTTAACAACAAATTTTCAAATCTTATATCATTAAATTTCTAAAATCATAAGCTATTTTATAATATATATTTTATGATTTATGGAAGTGCATATATATTTATAGAAATTATTTTAAATGGATTAGTTAATTTTTAATTTTCAATTTACTTAGTTGCCCATGCATGCATTTTGCTCCTAACACAAGATAAGGGCAAACTTGGAAATTCCAACCCCGCTAACTACTACTTCATTAGCCAAGTTACTTCTTTATCTTTGCATGCAAGTTGACACAAGCTTGCTAGAGGGTTACTTTTGTCAATTCTCAATTCCACTCATATTTTAGTCAAATTAAAACCAAAAACCAAAGATAAGTTGTCATAATTCTCACTACCACATCACACTCACTCTCCCTCCTCTCCTCCCTTCTTCCTCTCTCGACCCTCTCTCGGCCGAAGCCCCCACCCCCCATTCTCCTTCATTTTTTTCATTCAAACATCCACCCTCCATTAAGTAATCTCACTTCCCATATATTGATCATTTATAATCCAAAGAGTTTAGATGAAATTTGTTAAACTCAAAGTGAACACCCTTGATTCTTATGAATCTAAGGCTTTCACCATGAGATATATTATCATGGGGTTGAGAATGGCTAGACATGAGTGTGTCACACTTGTGCAAATGTTGTTTTCACCCTAATCCATTCAGCCATGACTTCTTAGGAGCCGAATTGATGGTGTTCTTGTTGCTTTGTTGGATTTTTGTGTGTTTATGTGATAATAGCTTGGATTTGGAAATAAAAACTTGATAAAACTCTTTGCATGCTAAGTGATCATATTAGTTATGGTTAATTCTAGGCTTGCATGTTGATTCTATGATGAAATTTATATGGAAACCATATTGTTTTTGGCTTGTAAGTTCGAAAGCATGCATGTATAGGTTCAACTCATGATTTCCGAAAGTTCTTGATTATTTGGATTGATTTTTATTAATAAACTCTAATTTCAGTTGAGTTAAGATATTAAATATGATTTTTCCTCCTTGTTATGTGATTTTAGATTCTTATATATGGAGGATTTAAGTTGTTCTATTCGAAATTGTGATGACTTGTAATTAGTATATTATTTTGACTCTTATTTTGCTATATTTCACTTTAGGTAAGGATCATCTCCACTAATCCAATATTGTGTGTGGGAGTGTTAGTTAAGTAGGTTACCTTGGTTGAGGTTTAGTTGGGTTTTGGTTGATGTTTGGTTTGGTTTGTCAAGTGGGAAATCATGGTGGAACGGGTACATTAAATTCTGCAGATTTTCAGTTTAGTAACATGAGGTTTAGGGTGAGATTTGACATTGTCATTGTAATGCACTTTGAGGCCCAAGTCATCAGAAGCTAGTACTAGGGGTATACTTCAGATTTTAGATGTTTGTTAGAGGTTTTTAGGTTGTTTGGTTAAGTGCACGAGTGAAAACACTAAATCTGTCCAGCAAGGGACAATTTTACTGCAACCTAGAAATGAGGAGTTTTGACCATGTCATGGGTAGGCCCTCACTAGGCCCTAGTTGGCCCTAGTTAGAGGGAGTGTCAGAGGTGTTTTTCCAGCCATAGTTCATAGGAATTGAGCTATAATCATGTGTCACAAGTTAGTGCAAGACATGACACTTTTCTGTCTAGAAAATAGGGGAACCATGGACTTTAATCTTAGGCCTAGAGAGGCCCAGGCTAGGTCTTTGAGTCACATCAAGTTTGAGAGTTACCTTATGATCAGAAGAGTCTAGTTTAGAAGTTTGGAAGGTAAACGTGAGGTGTAAGGGTGTCAATTGTACTCAAAAACCCATTGATGTCATCCTGAAATCACTATAATGAGCACATTCACTTAGCATTTAGTTTTAGAGCACTTATGAGTGAGGCCTAGGTTGACCATCATAGTTGTAAGATAGTTTAAGGTCAGTAGAGTGTAGGGCCTAGGTCAGGTCAATAGGAACTTGATGGTTTAAAAAAGGCACTTCAAATTATGAGGTCAATATTAGGAGTTTTGACTAGTTTAGCATAACTAAGTTACTTGAGTAAGTGGAGTGAAATCATCCAAGCTTAGTTATGCAATATAGTGTGTTGATGTATTATTATGTATTTAAATATGTTATGTGAGCATATGTGGCTATGTGAGCTATTATTCTTATAAGGTAATTATAAGCATGTATGTGTATATGAGCCTAAGTGCCAATGTGCTTAATTTTGGTTTATAATTAGGTTGAGTTGGTGATAATATATTATAATGAGGTTATTATTATTTTGTGTAGGCTTTCGAGACGAGGGTAAACTTGCCATTAAAGTCGAGTAAAGCTCCCAGTTGCTCCCACTTGCCAGTCAAGTCAAGCCTTTCTCAAGGCAAGTGTTTCAACCTACCTTTTTTTGTTTACACTGCAAATCTGTGTTAACCCACCTTTATATATGATGCGAGTATTCTAATTCACCTTGATATACATGTATACATGGTCTAAGTGGTTTCAAATCTATCTTTCGTATTATATGCAAGTGCCATGAACCCTCAAGTATCTATTGCAAGTAGTTTAACTTTACTTGGAGATTGCTATGCAAGTAATTCAAAAGTCATACCATGCTAATATACTAAAGTAATTGTGATGCTGAACCCTGTATAAGTTATATTTAGTAACCTTATCTTGACACCTTAAAGTCAGTTATTCCTCAAAGTTGTTTATATATGCTTGATAACTCTATTCTTATCCTTAAACCATGAGACCCTGTTATACTTTGAACTGATGCTCACCTTCTTTATATTTTAAATACCTATGTCTTATCTGGAACCACTACATTGAACCTGGTTTGACTTAGTTCCTTTATACTATTCAATAACCCTGTTAAACCTCATTACCAAATCCCTTGTGAATAGAAACTTTGCAATTCCATTTGATAAGGTATCAATCTAGTTGATCACAAACTTAAAATTTATTGAACCTATTCCATGTGCTTCAAAGTTGATCTAAAACCCTTGATAAAGATGTTCACTGTTTAAGAAATTAACCGTCACTTGGCATCAGTTTTTAAAATGAAAAGTTAAAAATGGATTTTTCAGTCCCAAAGGGGGACAAATGTTTTCTTTAAAAAGTGGACCTAGACTGAGACGCAAGTCCTTTCCGCTTTTAAATTATAGGCTTAAAGGTTGCCTAGGGATCCCATTAATGTTCTAGAACCCAGCGAGATTCGAGATTACTTCGCGGCTGATCACCGGCTGTAATCCGTAGCGTCATAAAATGGTTTTGATAAAGAAATGGTTTTTAATTGTTTTGTTACAAATAAAAGATGCCATCACCCTGAAAGTATATCTCTTATTACTATATTGTTGAATCTTTCATTTCTATTGTTATTATTATTGTTTATGTATATTATAGCACTTGTTGAGCATTTGGCTCACTACTTGCTTTCACCATGATATTTCAGCTAGCAGATATGGTTAGATTCAAGCAGACATCACGTAAGATTTATGATGCCGATTCGTATGTTCAAGCTTAGGTAGATTAGTGATCGTTTTATGTGAGGACTCGATATTAAATCAGGTTGTAATAGTTAATAGTATTGGGCTGTTCCAAACCCTAAACTGTAAGATCTTAGATTCAGTGTATTTATTTCCTTTTTTAACTATTGTGATTATTCATATAGTGTCTTTTGTTAAAATTGGGGTGTGACACTGAGCAAGTTAGAGAAAACAAGATACAACTCCTCATACAACAATATGAACATTTTTATTTTGAAGATGGTGAGTCACTGAGTGACATTTTCAGTAGATTTCTATAACTGTTGAATGGTTTAAAGTTGTATGAGAGGATCTACCAAACTAAAGATTCTAACCTAAAATTCCTGAGATCTCTATCAAAAGAATAGAAGCCAATGGCAGTCTCTCTCAGAAATTCTCAAAAGTGTAAAGAATTTACTTTAGAGAAACTGTATGGTATCTTAAAAACCTATGAGCTCGAAATGGAGCAGGATGCACTATTGGAGAAAGGAAGGAAGAAAGGTGGATCTGTTGCACTAGTAGCTGAACAAGAGAGAGGAATAATGTTGAATGGTTGAAGCTGTGGAATCTGCACCAAACTCCAGTGTAATATCCGGGATATATCGTGTAATTATTTTTGATATTATTATGTGTGCCCAGTATCTATTCTGTGAGTTAATTGTTAAGTGTTATCTGTACTTGAATATTCAAAAATAATATTAATTGAGTATTTTAATTTTTTATATGTCCAAAATAAAATATAGATAATTGTCATATCTTCCTAATTATTTTTATGTTGATTTATGGATTTATAAGAATCATATGAAATTTCTAAAATCTTTTTCCGGGTAATTAAAATCTATTTTATAAAAACGGGAACCAACCGACGTCAACCGTTGTTACGTTTTTGGAACCCGAAACTCTTCCGAGAACTCCTTCCTAACCCAATTGTAATATTCCGAGCATTTTTCATGTTTCGACTTTTTCGATCCGGCTTACGGTTTGTCCTGCGCGGGTCCCGGCGCAACATTTTCGATACAATATTCGTTTCGGTAAATCAATAAAACCCGTATTTTCGATAAACGTGAGCTTTTTATTAAACTATCCCAATTATCACTTCGTAATACGTGTAACCAGGCGCTGAGACCAAGACCGCAGTACAAATTGTACTGATTTGGATAATTATCCCAAAAACCGATACCGTTTGGATCAGTTTTTACAGATAAATGTACTGTTTTATATCCAGAATGATCCAACGGGATACAAATTTTCCGTAATTATAAATAGCCTTTTACCGTATTTTATTTCGTATCAAAATCATTTGCAGATAGTTAATTATATAATTTTCAGAGAAAAACCCTAATTACATAAACTGTTCTAAGAATCAAACAGCAAAACGAAGGCGTTACCGATCTCTGTTTTTAAAGCTTGAGTAACCAAAACGAAGTATTTGAGGTGTTCTATCAGATTCTGAGCTTTATTTCACTGCAGAAATCAAGGGTATTTTTCTAAAAAATTATTTATTTTCGAATTTATTTTATTAAAAATATGAATTTTTGTTCGGATGA
Organism: Apium graveolens; assembly: GCF_009905375.1. Lineage (NCBI taxonomy): Eukaryota > Viridiplantae > Streptophyta > Magnoliopsida > Apiales > Apiaceae > Apium > Apium graveolens. The sequence continues at coordinate 253,332,650 of NC_133649.1, read as the reverse complement.
TTGTTTGTATGATTTGATGATTGCATGTTGTAGAGCTTGTTTTCCTGATGATTTTCATATGTCATACGTCTGATTTGGAGTTCAATAACATGTTCAAATTTGAGTTTAATTTTCGAATTTCAAAATTAGGGTTTATAACCCGTATGAATGTTCTTACTTGAAATTTGGGGGTTTCTTATTCTGTGATAGATTGATGTTGTGTTATAGTGGGTTGTGTTCTCTGTGAAATTTGCAATCTAGTCGTATAAGTTTCATGAACCAACGAGGTATGTAGAGAAGGGATTTGTGTTTTGAAGTTTTCCGATGTTCACCGGAAACTGGAAAACTTCACGGCCAAATTTCGGCCAACTCAGGGATTGTTAGGTTGTTTTGATTGCATGGTTGTGTTCCTGGTAACCTGTAGATGTGATCTGGAGGTGTTGGTGGGGTGAGGACGCCGGGAACATGTTCTCCGGCCACTCCCGACTTTTTCCGGCGACTGGACTGCAAAATTGCAGTTTGGTCCCTGCAGTTTTGAAAACGATGCAGTTTGGTCCCTGTAGTTTCCAGATTTTGCAAAAATTGGATTTCTGTTTTAAAAATGTTTAAAAATCATATTTCCTATTTATTTTTATTATAAAAATTCGTTTTTAATTTCTGAAAATTCTAAAAATTATTATTTTAATTCAAAAATTATTTTTAATTCACAAATAAATCTGAATTAATTAGTTAATTAATTTCAGTTAATTTTTAATTGATTAATTAGTCAATTAATTCGAAAATTAATTGATTAATTGATTTAATTAATTATTAATTGATTTTAATTAGTTATTTAATTAGATTTAATTATTTAAAAATGATTTAAAAATTCTGAAAAATAGTTTCGAGCTTTAAAATATTATTCTAAATTATTTCCAAGGCTCGATAATTATTCTAAAATTATTTTGGAGCCAGATGGGCCAACCGAACCCTGTTTATTAACCCGAAATTGATCCAACGACCCGTTTTAATTCCGAAAAATATTTTAAAAATCATTTTAAATACCCGAAAGCATATTTATGACCCGAGACTTCTTTATAGATGATATGTCATTGATTACGTGATGTATTATGTGTTATACGTGACCTGTTGTTTGACTATCGGTCTATATATTCGGTGTTTACTTGGTTATTGCATAGATTTCAATCCGTTAATCGGATTTGGGTAAAACGAAGGGTAGATAGAAGTATGTGTTGAATAGAATCCTGTGAGTTGATGATTGATAGATGCTTATGATATGTGAGCAGAAGAGGCAAGGCATAGGAAAGGGAAACAGGTAGTTGAGGAGTAAGACGATTGTGATTGAAAGCAAGTGCAGGATAGTAAGCTAATATCAGGCAAGTGTTCTGAACTTTCTCGAGATATTGTAATTCTTGATAGTCTTGTTGACATTGCAAGTGCTTTGAAGCACGGAAACGTAAATCCTGATTTCAGTTATTGTTCTTGAGCTATGAACCATATTCTTTCTAAGCCATTGATTATTGTATACCCAAACACGAACCACAAATCTACGATACTACTCCACAAATACATACAAACTAAATACCAGACACTGAACTGAATTATTATATACTCAATCCATGATATCTTATGCTTTGAAAGACCAAATCCTTGAAACCCTGAAATGTTGTTTCCTTTGTTATCCAATTCTTTCATTACCCAGCATTCAAGCTTTGAAAGTACCTTGTTGATCCTTACAAGGATTGAAACCCTTTCATTGTTAAACATTTATTGTTGTTAATGATTTCGGTTATTGTTTATTATTGCATATTCTGTTATTATGTTAGAATTGGATTGTTTTTATAAAATTGTGGACCAGATTCGTGGTCAGACCATATAATGGTCAAGTTAGGCCAATGTGTGCTTTGGATCCAGTAGTTAGAGCAATGCTGTGTGCCTTGCTCGGGGTTAGTGCGTGACTGATCAGCAGCCTAACCTTGGTTTTAAATTAAAAGTATAATATCCAATTCTAATTCATAATCCATTGTTCACTTGATATCATAACCATATTCACCTGATGATCATTATTCTCAGTTTTGTCATTATGACTTTTTGAGCTAGTTAGCTCATTTGTGCGATGTTGTTTATATTCTTTCCAGTTAAAAAGGAACCAGTTGGTAAAGAGGATCCCCAGTCCAGCGCGAGAGTTAGGGGTTCAGGTTGAGAAAGCTGAGCTAGTAGGCTTCTTTTGGAATAATTTAAGTTTGTAAAAGTTTGTAATAATGTTTAATACTCAGTTTGAATTTGAAATAGTTGGGATTTGAACGGTTTGTAATATATTAGTATGTTTGGCTTGTGTGCATACTTTAACCTGTTGCGGTCCGGTGGTGGTTGGTAAGTAGGGTCATTGCATATATTATTATTATCTTTATTATTGTTATAAGCAGGTTATAATTAAGGTGTGTGTGTGGACCCCAAACTTCTGACCCGGGTTTGGAGGGCACCACATCCAGGGTTTGTGAAGGAAAAGGAAAAAGGCTAATGGCTGAGAATGAAATTTATCCTAGTCAGGATGAAATGGAGGACATAAATGAGCATCTGGCTTTCCTATCAATAAGATTTTCCAAGCTGTAATTCAAAAAGAATTTTGGAGCAACCAAGATAAACAAAAACATGGTGAACAAGTCAAAAATCAAATGTTTCAAGTGTGGCTTGAGTGGTCATTTTTCCAATGAATGCAGAAAGCCTAATTCTGAGAAAAGGAGGTTTGAGCCAGTGGATTATAAAAAAATACTTTGAATTCCTCAAACAAAAGGAAAAGGCTTTCTTGACTCAAGAAAAGGATTGGGAAACTGATGGGGAAGATGAAGATGAAGAAAAAGCTATGTCAACCTAGCCCTAATGGCCAAATCAAATGAAGTAGAATTCAGTTCCTCAAGAAATCAGGGAAACAGAAAGAGTCTATGGTATCTAGATAATGGATGCTCAAGGCACATGACTGGAGACTCTACCCTGCTCACTGAGTTCAAGGAGACAGCTGGCCCAAGTATTACTTTTGAAGATGACAATAAAGGGTATATTATGGGATATGGATTGATTTCAAAAGATAATGTCATCATTGAAGAAGTTGCTCTAGTTGATGGACTCAAACACAATCTCTTGAGTGTCAGCCAACTATGTGACAAAGGCAACTCTATAACTTTCAATACTGAAGCCTTTGTTGTTACCTGCAAGGAAAATAACAAAGTAGTTCTCACTGGAGTGAGAAAAGGAAATATGTACCTTGCTGACTTCAACTCATCTATTGCAGATTCTATTACTTGTCTTTTCAGCAAAGCAAGTCAAGATGAAAGTTGTCTATAACACAAGAAGCTGTCTCATCTGAACTTCAAGACTATGAATGAATTAGTCAGGAAAGATCTAGTAAGAGGCATTCCTCAAGTTGAGTTCTCAAAGGATGGATTGTGTGATGCTTGTCAAAAAGGGAAATAAATTAAAGAATCATTCAAAAGGAAGCTTGAATCGACAATTGAATAACCACTACAACTGTTGCACATGAATTTATTTGGACCAGTCAATGCGTTATCAATTTCAAAGAAGAGATATTGCCTAGTGATTGTGGATGACTTCTCAAAGTTCTCTTAGAAATATTTTCTTAAATCTAAAGATGAAGCTAGTGAAATCATTATCAATCATATAAGGCAAGTCAACAATCATCCTGATCTTAAGGTTAGAAGAATTAAGAGTGACAATGGAACTTAGTTCAAGAATTCTGCAATGAGGTCGTTCGTTGAAGAAATTGGGATCATGCATGAGTTTTCAGCAGCAAGGACTCCACAACAAAATAGAGTAGTGGAAAGAAAGAACAAATCCCTAATTGAAGCTACAAGAACCATGTTAGAGGAATCAAATTTACCAACTTATTTTTGGGCTGAAGCTTTCAATATTGCATGTACACTCAGAACATTTCTTTGGTCAATCAAGCAAAATGCATGACTCCTTATCAATTGTTCAAGAACAAGAAGCCAACACTGAACTTTCTTCGTGTCTTTGGCTGCAAATGCTATATTCTAAGGAATCAAACTGAGTAACATGGAGAGTTTGATGCAAAGCAGATGAAGGTATCTTTGTTACGCGGTTGGAAAATCATACAGAGTCTACAATCTAAGAACCAACATTATTATGGAATATCTACATGTTGTGTTTGATGATAAGAATATTGAAGGACTACAAGATGAAGGTTTTCATGAAAGCCTAAAAATTTGACAATGTTGAGATGAACTATGATGACAATGATGATGAAAATGATCAAGAAATAATTTCTAAGGAATATGCAGAAAGATCAACAAATGAAGCACAAAATTCTACATCCGTCGAAAGACAAAATGCTGTATCTGTTGAAAGATCAAGTACAACATCCGTTGAAAGACATGGTGCATCATCCGTTGACAAATAAACTGTATCATCTGTCGAAAGACAAAATTTAGCATCCGTTGAACCCTCAATAGGAGCTGAAAGTCATTCTAGATCATAAACTAAAAGAACTCCAACCTCAAATCAAAGATCCACAAACTCAGGGGGAGTTTATTTGAATCAAAACTCAGTCACACATCAAGATATCTATGAGGCCTCTTCATCTAGAGCTAATCTACCACAACAAAGGAAATGGACTAGAGATCACCCATTTGAATTAATCATTGGTGATGCATCTTCAAGAGTGCAAACAAGAAAAACAACTCAAGATGAATGTCTTTTTTGGCAGCTTTCTATCTCAGGAAGAGCCAAAGAAGGTAGAAGAAGCTTTGGTGGATCCTGATTGGATTTTAGCTATGTAGGAAGAGTTAAACCAATTTGAAAGGAATAAAGTATGGAAGTTGGTACCCAAACCTAAAGGCAAGAATTCTATTGACACGAAATGGGCATTCAAAAATAAGATGTATGAGAATGGCATAGTCATAAGGAATAAAGCTAGATTGGTTGCTAAGGGCTACTGTCAATAAGAAGGAATAGATTTTGATGAGTCTTTTGCTCATGTTACAAGACTTGAAGCCATCAGAATTTTTCTAGCCTATGCAGCCCATGCCAATTTCAAAGTCTATCAAATGGATGTCAAAAGTGCATTTCTAAAAGGAGATTTAGAGGAGGAAGTCTATGTCAGTCAGCCTCCAGGTTTTGAAGACCCCAACTTTTCAGATTATGTCTACTATCTTTTGAAAGTACTTTATGGATTGAAGCAAGCACCTAGAGCCTGGCATGATACTCTGTCAAAGTTCCTTTTAGAAAATCATTTCACAATAGGTACTATCAACAAAACTTTTTTCTTTAGAAATGTTAATGGCTCTAGTATACTTGTTCAAATTTATGTAGATGATATTGTATTTGGCTCCACAGATTAGAAACTTTGTAAAAGTTTTCCAAACTAATGCAAAGTAAATATGAAATGAGCATGATGGGAGAACTAACTTACTTTCTTGGTTTACAAGTTAAGCAAGTCAGTGATGGAATATTCATTAGTCAAACTAAATATATTAATGATCTTTTAAAGAAGTTTGACTTAATGGATTGCACATATGAAAAACTCTCATGGCTGCTACCACTAAACTTGACTTGAACACTACTGAAAAGTCTGTGGATATTTCAAACTATAGAGGCATGGTTGGATCACTTTTATATTTGACAGCCAGTAGGCCAGATATAATGTTTGCTACTTTTCTTTGTGCTAGATTTCAGACTGATTTTAGAAAATCTCATTTTGTAGCTATTAAGAGAATTTTCAGATATCTGGCTTTGATCTAATCGGTTATTTGGTACCCTAGAGATTCTGGCTTTGATCTAACTTCTAAATTAAGAATATGTTGTAGGCTTGATGATAACTTAACAAAACACTTTAAGTAGATAATTTAAATGATTTTGTAACCATCATTTACTGGAGTAGCTTGTATTAAACAAGTTTGTAGCATATTTCTGTATGCAACAAGCAGCTTAGAAGCTTAGAAGTTGTAGTGAATTATGAGTCATGTTGACTACTAGAAAGATATATAAGATAGTTTGGCTAATTATAAATAGAAGACTCTTTGTAATTTTGTATAAGTGAAAGAGTGTCAACTTCTAAAGAATTGATCATCAACGGATAAACTTAAAGATTCAACATATGACTCAAGACACTTTCAACGGATAATCCACCAGAGATTTAATGGAGAACTCAAGTGAAGCATCAACGGATAATGATGAAGTCTCAATGGATGACATATTCAAATAACAGTTGAAAGGGACTTGACAGTCACATGGGTTGATTGTATACAAAAGGAATGTGGCAGCCTGTTTGCAGGTTTTAGAGAATAAAAAAACATTTCCATTTCCATGCTTAACTAAAGATATTCAAAGATGCTGGATAGATAAATGAAGCAATATGTGAATAGACCTAGATTTTATTTTTACTGTTTGTCATATGTAACTTGGTAGTATATACACCAAGTGTAGAAAGTGTTTATAACCAACAAAAAAATGAGTGAACAATAGGAGTTGAACAGAGATATAGATAAAGCTACATCTGTTAAGAATTCTCTCTATTCATCTTTGTAAAACACTTGTAAGCAACTGTGTGCATTCTTGCATCGCAGAGTTCTTGAATCTATATATATCCCTGGTGGAAATTTCAATCCACCAAAAAGTTTTTAAACCGTCTTTTTTAATTACTTTATGTTTGAATACTTGAAACCTTTTAATCCGCACTACTGCATATTCATTCACAATTATATATATATTTATTCAAAAAAGATTTTAAATTTCCAAAAGAAACCAGAATTCCATTCAACCCCCCTTCTGTAATTCTATTTTTAGATTGCTAGGGAATAACAGAAGCGTTTGTGAAACGTTTAGCCTCTGACAAGATTGGACCAAAATTAGATATATGCTTTTTTGTGGAAAACCCAAGTGAGACTAAAGGATATAGTTTTTATAATTCTTCTGAGAATAAAGTGTTTATTGCTCTGACTGTTATATTTCTTGAGGGAGAACTACTTTCTAAGAAAATCAGTAGGAGGACAATACATCTCGGTGAAGATCGAGAACTACCTGATAACATTGAACCAAAGTTGGAACAAGATCAGGATGTACATCAAAATGTTGAAATTAATCATGTTCAGGTTCCAAAGGTTGTTCGTAAATCTAATAGGAATCACCATGAGCCCGAGAAAAATTATGGATTTCTCTTGACTCAAGATGGTGATGTGATGCTTACGGATAATGATGAGCCTCTCATCTACCAAGATGCTATGACCAGTCCAGACTCTGAGTGATGGCTGGATGCCATGAAATCCGAGATGGAACCCATGTATCAAATTAAAGTATTGACTTTAGTTGATCCACCTGAAGGGGTAAAACCTATAGGGTGCAAGTGGGTTTTTCAAGAAAAAAACGACATGGATGGTAAAGTACAGACCTATAAGGCATGACCAGTGGAAAAAGTTTTTCAAACATATTCATGATACAGACTATGGCGAGACTTTTTCACCAGTTGCTGTGGTCAAATCCATCAGGATTTTGGTAGTAATAGATGTTTACTTTGACCATGAGATTTGACAAATGGATGTCAAAACCGCTTCTTATATGAGAGCTTTGAAGATGATATATATATATATATATATATAATACAACTTGAGGGTTTTGTCGATCCAAATCTTGCTAAGATGGTTTGTAAGTTTCTTCTATGTATTTATAGATTGAAGCAAACCTCAAGGAGATAAAATATTCATTTTGAAGAAACAGTCAAAGAGTTTGGCTTTATTCAAAATGAAGATAAACCATGTGTTTACAAGAAGGTTAGTGGGAGCCAGGTGACATTTCTAGTATTATATTTAGATGACATATAACAAATGGGAAATGGAATACCTTCTCTACAAGCTGTAAGACTTGGTTGTGAAATAGTTTCTCGATGAAAGACTTAGGCGATGCTACCTATATATTAAGGATCAAAATCTATACAGATAGGTCAAGCATATTAATTGGCCTAAGTCAGAGTACATACATTGATAAAGTATTACATTATTTTAGAATACATGAGGAAAATAAAGGATATATTTCGATGTCTCATGGGATAGTGATCTCAAAGGATAATTTCCCCAATAAATTATTAGATGATAATGGTTATTTGAGAAAGTTCATTATGCTTCAGTATTTGGATCTATAATGTGTGCAATGATATGTACTTGTTCTGATGTTTCGTATGCTTTGAGCATGACAAGCAGATACCACTCTAATCCAGGTGAGGGTCAATAGATAGCTGTCAATAATATTCTTCAGTACCTAAAGAAAACTAAAGATTTATTTTTAGTGTATGGAGAAGATAGGGAACTGGTTGTAAAGAGTTACACTGATGCTAGTTTCTGAACCTAAATTTTAGGTTGAAAATGATGCTTATGTGTTTATGTCTGGTTTGTTTTTTTGTCTAAATATAAATGATGTTAGCTTGAATAGTTCACAGTAAGAACACTGATGATTCTATATTGGAAGCCGAATATATTGATGCTTTCAAAACAGTCAAGGAGACTGTGGTCATGTGCTTAGGCGATATCACCTTATTAATGAGATTAATGATCAAGGAGATATATATGTAAAGTGCATAGTAATGATAATGTTGTAGACCCACTGACTAAGGTTTTCTCGCAATAGAAGCACGATGGTCATACTAGTTCCATGAGTATTAGATACATGTGTGATTGGCTCTAGTGCAAGTGGGAGATTGTTAGTGGTTGTGCCCTAGAGCAAATACTATAATGTTTAAGTTTAAGACATTAAGATTATTAATGTTTATGTTCTATCGAATATTCCCTTTATATTTTTTTTATTTTAGTGTGATATAAATGTTAGATTAATAAACGTCTTTGGCTATTTGATATGAATTATATATCTCTAAGTACGTGACCTAAAAATGAGATTATAAGAATAGTATCAATATTCCTAAAGGTCCCTAGTCGGTATTATTAATAAGGAACAATAATAAAGCATTAAGACTGGTGTGTTTGTTGACTGATGATCACATCTCATTGATCAAAGGTATAGTGATACTTAAGTCAAAAACACAGGCAAATGTAAAGTACATGGTGCTGGACAGTCCCAATGTGAGATTCTACATATCTATTATGTCATAAGTAATTCTCACTATGATAATAATGTAACGGTCTTTAGAGTTAAATCATTATATTTTAATACGATAATTAATGTACTTTGATTATATTAAAAGTTACCTTTGACCGGGTAATGATAAAAGTGTATTTAAGGTATATTATGAATCATATGAGAAATATGAATGATCTTTAAAGGATTTAACCCTCCTATTTTAAGAGTGATATTATTAGCCTTTTGTGTGAGCTAGACTACGAAATGCGTGGTCGCGCTCAAATGTTGATTTGATGTGATAGTCTACTCATTGATCAAGAAAACCTGGATTGAACTATGATGAGGATGATATATAACATGTCTCTATTTTAATCTATAATATGTGGTTAAAGGGATTATATTACATTGTACATTATTCACAAAAAGGTTTAATCAATCACCGATTTAACTATTATTACTTGGGTAGCAATGATGTATTACTAGATGTCGCTCATTGTTCACGATTTTAAATTAGATTTAAAATTCGTTGCCAACGTAATAATAACCGATAGGGTTACACACAAAGAATGCTTGAAGGATTATTTAATTTAAATTGGATTTAAATTAAATTAAAGTAATTCAAATTATTTATAATATTAATTAATTTTAACTTAATTAATTAGATAAATAATGATATTCGAATTTACTAATATTAATTATGAAATTTATTTGTTAAGTAATTAAGTGGGACTTAATGTAACACCCCCAAATCCGGGGTTGGGGATCCGGATTGTCATGAGTTCCATTTCCATTAATAACACGTAATCTTGAATCAGCAACTAACTATTGCATGTTGTGACCCCACACTATACACACACACAACAAGTTATGTAATAACCCGAAAATTTTGGACTAATTTAATTTTTTTGATGAATAGTAATTTTGCTGATTTGGAATATTTTCAGACGACCACATAAAAAGTTATATTATTGGAATTCTGAGTCCATATTAGTGTTCAGTAATGAATTTGAGTGTACTTAAAAGTCGTAAGAATTCAAAAATGAGCACTTCGATTTTTTCCGAAAATCCACCAGAAACCGAAGGAATTAAATATAAAGCGTTAAGGTTGAAAGATTAAGTCCAAGGATCGTAAAGGAGATATGAGTTTTATTCGCAGTAGTATTAATTCCTGTGAGGATTTTAAACGTTTGGTGTTATGACTAGGGATTTGGATGAATGCGTATTCTATCGGCAATTGAGGATCAGTCTTTTCTGATGTAAAGTTAATGAATAGTTACTTTACAGTATAAGTAAATTTATAACGTGCCACCTATGTTGTAAGACCCAGAAGGGAATTCGGAATCCGTATTAGTGATCCCTACTATAAATAAGTGTATGTAAATCCATCACATCTCAGAGATTTACAACTTGTATTTTGACCAAAAATCGAACTTTTTTGGTAACCGAAAAAGTGTAGGAATATTTAATTCCTCAAAAATGAATTTACAAAGAGATATTCTTAATCTAGAAATTAAATAAACGTAAGTTGGGTTTGTCAGAATTCGGAAATGAGCAAGTTGAACAATGCGATAAATAGTGCTCCATGAATAGTAAAATTTTTTGGTCTCAGATCGATCCCATATTTCGGCGGAAGTTCCAGAATAATAAATGTTTATGAAGTGTGTAATTACAAATTGGAAATGAAGGCAAGGATTTGAGGAACGATTGATGTAAGAGAACGCAATAGAATTGGAATTAGGAGACTTTGTAGCTCAAACAAACTTGAGGGGTTAACTTGCAATTTGGAAAAGTTTTACCCTAATTAAAAACCAAACATAAGCTTCACTCTATCAAAACAAAAATGAGCATCCCCCCATTTTTGAAGAGAATAAAGAAAGAAAGAAGGAACAAAAAGAGGAGGAAGAAGATGGAGCTAGACATGTCCATAGCTTGCATTCTATAGCTCAAAAAGAAGGTTTTCTCGAGCCCGTTCTTTTAAAGGTAACATCTCCAATACCCACCATCTCTAGAATGATCTTTTACCAAGTTAAAAGAGCTGATGAATAGTGATTTTCATGGAGTACGATTTATGATTAAAAATGAAAGCATGTATATTAGTATATATTATAGTTGGTTGTTTTATGTTAAAGACGAGTTGTTGTTGCGTTTTGAAGAATGGGTTTTGAATTTTTGCTTGAGTTTCAATGGAGGATTTGACTGATCCGTTGATAGAACCAGTCGGAACAAGTGCAGCTCTGAGGACATTAAGGATTGTGAGAACCCATGAGACTATATAGCTGGACTCCAGGAAAGTTTTTCAACCTTGTACTCTATTTTCAAAATAGTATATATTTGTTTTGCATATAAGATGTAACTATGTTATGCAAGTTTTCAAACCCTAATACTGTTGTTGTGATGATTACAAGTAAATGCATGTATGATTTTAAGTTAAAATCCTACGATATATATGCACACATATTTTGAAATCATGATATTTCGATAGTGAAATATGATTGTTTAAAGTAGAGCGTACGAGCTACATAATACCTATGCTAGTGATAAGCGATTTTTGCGTATACCCTTAGTATAGCCTAGTGAAATATGATTCTTTAAAGTAGATCTTACGAGCTACATAATACCTATGCTAGTGATAAGTGATATTATACGTATACCCTTAATATAGGGCATACAAGTTTCATCAATATACTTAAAACATGGAGACGATGTTTCCGAGTATGTTACATACGGTTTTCGATAGCTAGTAATCGAATAAAGTTATTTGATCGTTTTAAACCCTAAAGTGAATATTATTTCGAATATTAATTTAATATTTGTAATAACGATCAATTATCTAAATATTATTTTGATTATTCGAGTATAGATTTCACTTATGAATAATTATTAAATTATTTGATGAATATTAGTTTTGAATATCCATTTGAAGACTTTTAACTATGATTACTTTATTTAAAAATATTCTTTAATCAATAAATATTTAAAGATTCATTCACTATTTTTGAAAGTGATTTATATTTTTTAAATCAACTTTACCTTAAAATTTTTTGATTTTTTTTTCGAACTTATCAAATGGATTTTGAAAGTAAAGAGCGGATCCCAAACCCATTTTCAAATTTAAATCTTCCCTTTCGAAGAGGATTTAAATACTCGCTCAAAAAATGAGGGATCCTGCACAATGATGTATTTTATATTTGCAACGAAGTTGCTGAATAGATGAAAAAAGTTTTGATTACTTTCCCAACATTCGGGAAGTAAGTCATAGAACAAGTTTAATCTATTAACAAACATCGCTTGGGAAATATTGGTGAATTTTCCCTTTCCAACTAGATATGACTTCTTGGTGGAGTCCTATCAATAAGTTTCTACTTGGGGAAAGGGGAAATGTAACATCCCCAAATCCGTGATCGGGGATCCGGGTTGTCACGGTCTTTATTTCCATTCATAACACTTTACTTTAATTAAAAACAACTACATACTGTGACCTAACAATAATACTCACTCCACAACACGTTATAGTCTCCAAGATGAAATTCGAAATAGTATAAGTCATGATCCACAATTTAAAAGTTATTACACCTCAAAAGGATTTCTGAATAATTTACATGTTCTTTGTCATTATAACAATTCATAAATATACAAAAGTCTGGTACATCAAAAGTTGAAAGCCTACCCTATTGGTAGTTCCTACCTTAGCCACAACGTCATTAACGCCTACAGGAAACTGCGGAATGTTTCCTATCCGTCCGTGAATTTGGAGCTTAATCCTGTTCATCTTGTCTAGCTATTGTGTGATAAATGAATAAAGCAAGGGTGGGCAACACAGCCCACTAAAATAACATATAATTGATTAACAATATATGAGCATTCTCATAGTATTTATGAAAGTCTTGGTAAAAAAAAAGAACCAAGTTTGATATTTTAACGCGATGAAGTCGCAAAATATTCAATATATATACTTTTAAAATATATATATAGTTTGTTAAATAGTGCAAAGTATCTTTATCGATAACTTTCTGAAAAATCTTAGTCATGCATACAATAATCATTTACTAGATATAAGTTTAAAAGATGAAGTTACAAGATACTTTAATATACTTATATCTTTTCCGAATATAACTTGAACTACCACTGTTCAAAGTATAATTAGTTTTCAAAAGTTCATCATATAGATGAGGTTACAAGATAAGGCTTGTATAAGATAAATCTTTGAAATATCATTTAAAAGATGTAGTTACGAGATACATCATTTTCAAAACATCATTTTGAATGCTTGACCCTGCCAACATTCATCGGTCACCCAGCCCATAGCTTTCCGATCGGGGTGCTCTCGATAATGTTGTAGAAAATATCCAAACTGGATGATGAACAAATACTGGAGTTTTCCGCTCCAGGAAGTCGACCCACGATGATGAGTCGTTGTCGAACAACCCATAAATATCTACATGTAGAGGACATCCACCGGAATTTATCATCTACCGACCTTGATCTCTTAAGGAATGAACCACCATAACGGAACTTCCGGGCGCATTAGGCCCAATAATAAAATAAAGCTGGGCCCGTGCCACTAGACCACTTACGCCACTCCTAGTTCAGATGAAATCCATGACTCTGAAACGTAAAGCTCGTCTCCCCTTCCTCAATTTCAAACTTGTTGACCAGACTTCACAAAGAAGTCCTATCTACTTGGAAGGGGGAAACTCACTAATATTTTCCAAGCGATGCTTGTTAATGGATTAAACTTGTTCCGTATATTACTTCCCGAATGTTTGGTAATTAATCAAGACTCTCTTTATCCACCTAGCAACTTCGTTGTAAAGATAAAGATATCCCCTTATTCTTGATCCGGATCCTCTATATTTTAAGCGAGTATTCAAATCTCCATAACAAGGAAAGATTTAAATTTGAAAACGGTTTTGGGGTCCGCTCTAACTTTTAAAATCATTTTGAAGATTTTAAAATATTTTGAAAATGTTTGAGGTAAAGATGATTTAATAAAATAAATCAATTTTTAAAATATTAGAAGAATATCTGAATATTATACTTTAAATAATATTCTCAATAAAGAATAACTCTTATAAAATAATTGAAGTAGAAAGTTTTGAAAATAAAACTTGAAAGGAATAATAATTAATAAAAGATATACTCATAAGAAAACAAAATATTTATTTGAATAATCGAAAATAATGTTTGTTTATTATTCAAACTATCGAATAAACCTTATTCAGTTAATAGTTATAGAAATATATATATATATATATAATATACTCTGGAACTTCTTCTTCCGGTTTAGGAAAAATGTTCAACTTTGGGTCCCCTATACTAAGGGTATACGCAATTATTTTTTATCTCTAGCATATGTATTATGCAGGTCATAAGCTCTACTTTAAAGCAATTGTATTTGACAATAAAATATCACGATTTCAAAACATGCATGAATGCATATATATATATATATATATCGTATCAATATGCTTCCCAAAACATACATGCAACAATATATCGCAAGATTTTCTAACAATACTCATGCAAATATCTCAAGATAACGCTTATATAGATATATAATCACAACAATAGCAATACGGGTAGAAAACTTGCCTGAGTGTTCCGGGGTAGACTTAAGCTTAGAGTGGGCCTGATAACCTATGAACAATAACATAATCCGTAATTTATCTATGGTCACTTAAGAAACTAAATTTTACTTATGCATACCCTAATGCTCGCTTCTACGCTAAAGAATTTACATTAGTCGCTCGAGTACCCTCGGCTCCACCATTTTTATAAAATTGATCGTTAAATATTTTAAGAAAAATACTTCGCGAGGACTTTACTAACTGCCTAATAAACTTTACATAATTGTTTCGTGTCACGATAAGTCTTTTAGGGGCCTTAAACATGGTCTCAAAGTTACTCGAGGGGTAGAAGTTCGTTCGGGAAACACCGTTACTTAAAACGGTCATTTCTCCTAAACCGTAAATCCGATTAAAGCGACCCATATATCAATACGAAGCTTAAACATAATATATCTAAGAATGGAAATCGTGAGTACATGGAAGTGGGTTTTCGGGTCCAAAAGTTACAGAAAAACAGTCTCTAGAAAAACGGCCATTACGACAGCTATACGTTAATGATTCCCAATTTTTAGATATGCTAATCTTCACCAATTCAATAACAATCCATCAAAAAATCAAGCTCCATAGATTTACTACTGATCTAAGTCCAAAAAACCTCAAGAACATTAAATTCAACAAGTATCATACCATCTCCTTAATTAATAAAACAACTTAACAATTAAAGCTATAAACATGCTTAAATTTTCCATTTACTAATCATCCATCCAAACCATTATAATTATCACATAATCAAACTTAGTATTAAGGAATTTGAAGCTTTATACCTTGATTTGAGAGGGTAGAATCACTAGGGAGCCTCAAGGAACCTCTAATTGTCTCTACCAAGCTTGAATATTACAAACAAATCAAGAAAACACAAAGTTAGATGTTGAAACACTATTCACCCTAAACTGTAAATCATGAAAAACGAGTATAGGAATCAAGGAGGTGAGGAGAGTGGTTACCCTATATGAGTAGAGCTTCTCGAGGGCTTCAATTTGACTGATAGAATGCGCGAATCGGCCAAGGGAAACTCGAGATACATGCAATTCTTTCTCCTCCATTTTTGATCTCTTCTCCTCTCGGGTTCTTTCTTCAAAAATGAAGAAATTCTCTTTTGCTTGTCTTGCTTTGGGAAATGTGAATGAAATGCTTGGTTTAGATTCATCCAAGGGTTTTTGCTTTAACAAATATCTTGCTTTAGCTTTTAAAAAGTGGTAACATCACTTGGATTACATCACCAACTAGCCACTGTCTCATTCTTATGGTGAAATGATGTCATCTTGATTTAATCCTTTTGATTAGTATCTCTTGCTTCTTGTACAAGCTTGTTTCTTGACCGTTCATTTGTTTTACGGTTCAATTAACTCTCGTTCTCGTTGATCATTTGAGGGATCATATTCGGGATCTTATCATTTGGGTTTCCCTAATCCCTTCTTAATATCTTTTATTCTTTTAATGATCCTCTGCTATAATCCTTGAATTTAATTCCTTATAATCTTTTCACCTGATACTTAATTCTTTCGGCATTTGGGGGATTTTCGGGAAAAATTAAAGTGTCCGAATTCGAGTTCTAACGACCTTTACATACACTCTTTTACATTACGGAATACTAAAATGAACTAAGAATTTTCATTATAGAACTCCTATATAGGGTGGTCTGATAATTTTACTCAGTCATCAAAAATCAGCAAAAGTTACTATTAATCAGGGTTTCAAAAATTCGAAAAATTGGATTTATTACAATCTTCCCTCCTTAGGAGGATTCCATCCCAGAATTAGGTAGAAAACAATTGGGGATAATTTTATAGCATTGCGCTTTCTAACTCTCAAGTCGATTTTCCCACATTGTGGTTGTGTCATAAAACTCTGACTAGTTTGATAAGACTGTTCCGAACACTTGTTCCTTTTCGATCTATAATCCTTACTGGTTGCTCCGTATAGGTTAAGTCTGGTTGCATGTTTACGTGCTCATATTCCACTATATGCCTGGCATCCAGATAATCCTCCCTAAGCATTCATACGTGGAGCACATTAAGAACTTGCTGCAGATTCGGGGGTAGGGCTAGTTCGTATGCTAACTTCCCAACACGTCTTAATATCTCGAAGGGTCCAATGTACCTTGGACTTAGCTTTCCATTCTTCCCGAACCTCATCAATCCTTTCCAAGGGAATACCTTTAACCATACTAAGTCCCCTAATTCATGCTCCTTGTCCTTTCGGGCGAAATCAACATACTTTTTATGTCGATCTTGGGCTGCTACTAGTCGTCCTTTCTAATGTATCCTTGGTCCTTTGGACCACTTCAGGCCCGAGCATCTTGCGTTCTCCAACTTCATCCCAATATAAGGGAGATCGACATCTTTTATCCGTATAGGCCTCGTAAGGCAACATTCCAATACTTTCATGAAAGCTATTGTTTTAATAAAACTCGATCCGTGCTAAGTGATCATTCCAAATCCCTTTCAAGTCTATCACACAGACTCTCATCATAGCTTCTAGCTCTATAACTTTTGCTTCTCAATACCCACTCTTTTCCAGTCCGTAATCATTACCATCTTCTGTACATAATAGTATTCTGGCTATACTTTTACTCGCTAGCATTCTATAACCTTTTAATAAATGCGTCAACCTTAGTATCATGAACGCGTTTCAATTTGGAGACAACCGCACTTATAATACTCATTTCTTAACCGCTTCTATCTTTGAAATCTTGATCAATCATATAGAAGTAAATAAATTAATTGAGAGATCACTATGATCATGAACACTTGTTACATCATATAGCTAGTACAGAAGGAGGTCAGCCTTTAGTACTTGACAAGCAATTTAACAACATATGGTACCCTACTAGACTTCTATCACACAGATAGATAGTCATTCGGCAATACCTCCCCTTCTGGAAAGGTTGTTCTTTTAGGTTCATAGATGACTTGTTCCGCTCTCAGGCCTTCGTATTATATACATACAAACCATGATTAAGTCTTCTGCTATATCCAGTCAACCTCACTAAAATCCTTTATGTCTTCACACTAACCGTAATAACTCATTCAAATGACTTCAACCATATTCATCCATTTCCTGAACATGTTAATGAACTTCATACGGACTTCTGTTGATGTCTTCTTCACTGCAACTATCAAGGTCATTATGTATATAGAAAATATCCATTCAGAACTGTTTCTAGTGGAACATAGATTATTTGCAAGTCCTTGTTCTATGTTGAGTTATCCAAACCAATATTGTTGAGTTAAACATTCAACTTCAAACTTGCTCAACAAGTCATCACCATAACATTATCCAACCTATCTATTTATGAGAGAATCCCATGTGAGCCATTTGATGCTTCAAAAATCCCCAGTCTACTCGGTCATAGGCCTTGATGACATCAAGTTTCAACGCCACTTCCCCTTCAATACCTCGCTTCTTCTGTTTCATAAAATGCAGCAGTTCAAAGGTGACTAGAACATTATCTATAATGCTTCTACCTGGCACAAATGCCAACTGATTTTCAGTAATAACATCTGGAAAAATAGATCTAAGATGATTAACTAATACCTTCATCATAGTTTTGTACAAGATGTTACATACAACAATTGGACGTAGATTTTTCATAATATATGCATTATCTTTTTTGGGGATCAACACAATCATCATATCATTCAAATCTTGAGGAAATGCCCCCTCATTTAACGACCGTTTACATCACTGAAAGACTTTTTGGCCTAGAAGATTCTAAAATTTTTGGTAAAATGCCGGGTTGAGACCATCTGGGCTTGAACTTTTATTTGGTTGCATCTGTTTTAGGTCTATAAGAAATTCCTCAAACGTAAAATTAGCTCCCGGCTTCTCATTCTGATCTGTTAGATATATTTGTGATGTCATGTCTAATCTGATTTGTTTAGTTTTAGAACTTATTATTAGAATATCAGAACTTAACTGGAAATCATAACTTACTGAAGATAAGAAGTTATCAGAACTTAAGGCGTCAGAACTTATATCAGAACTTAAGTGCGGATACACTTCAAGGATGAAAAGTGGCTGATTTACAGGAGAGGATCTGGATTAAACAAATAAGATATACATGAAGAGTTGGACAACTAAAGGACTACAAAAGATAATATCTGATTGATGTATTTTAGGAAGCAGATCATTATCATATCAATTAGGAGATATCTTGTAACTGTGTATTATATAAACACAGATTAGGGTTTACACTATAAGTGTTATCATTCACGAGAATATTATTCATTGTAACCCTAGAAGCTCTTAATGATATCATACATCACCGAGAGAGTAGATCAGACCTACTGTAACAAAGTTTGATATATAGAATAAACTTATTTTCTGTTACATACTTGTTTTGATAATCGAATTGACTGTAGATACTATATTCAACCCCCTTCTATAGTATCATTGAGGCCTAACAAGTGCTATCAGAGCTAATCTGTTAAGCTTATAAACAGTTAAGATCCAAACAAACAATCAATCATGTATGATCAAGCAAAAATACTAGAACCTCAAGAACCTACAAAGGTTCAACCCATTCATAACACCATTAGATATGAAACCATCAGGGTTCCTTTGCTCAGGGTGTCTGAGTACCTTGTATGGAGTGTGAAGATGGTCATATTTCTGGAAGCTACAGATCCAGAATATTTAGACAAAATTTATGATGGTCCACACAAGCCCACAAAGCTTTCTTTTGCAGTTGGGAATGAGCCACAAAGGATGATTCCCAAAGAAAAGAGAGAATACACCACTGAAGACATCTCTTCACTAGGCAAGGATGCAAAAGCAAGATACTTGCTTCATAGTGCACTTGACAATGTCATGTCAAACAGGGTGATTGCATGCAAGAATACAAAATAAATCTGGGATGCATTGGAAGTGAGATGTCAAGGAACCAATGCCATCAAAAAGAACAGGAAGACAATACTCACACAGGAGTATGAGCACTTTGACTCAAAATCTGATGAGTCACTAACTGATACATATGATAGATTCACAAATCTGTTGAATGATCTGCCACTAGTGGATAAGGAATATGATCAAGAAGATTCAAATATGAAATTCCTACTAGCTCTTCCTGAAAAGTGGGATTTAAAAGCTACTACAATAAGAGATAACTATGAACTTGCTGATATGTCTCTTGATGAAATCTATGGGATGCTCAAGACTAATGAACTTGAGATGGAGCAAAGAAAGAAGAGGCATGTAGGGAAGTGTAAGACAGTTGCTTTAAAGGCTGAAGAAAAGCCAATTGTCTCTAGGAAGGTAAAAGGAAAGGCTCTCATCATACAGTCTGATTCAGAGTCATCAGATTCTAATGGTGATGATTCAGAACCTGAAAATTTATTTGAAGTGGATGTTGATGCAGAGATGATGCAACTGTGTGATCTTATGGTGAAGGGTATCACAAAGATAGCCTACAAGAAATTCAGAAAGGGTAAGAAGTTTTCCAGGAAAGGTGGAAGTTCTGACAAGAAAGGGTTCAGAAAGTCTGAAGGCAAAGGAGGAAAGTCTGACAGAGGAGACAACTCAAATGTCAAATGCTATAATTGTGGTAAAAGAGGCCACATCTCTCCTGATTGCAAGAAAGGAAAAGGTGATAAAGGCCAGGCACTTATCACAAAGAAGAAAAACTGGGCAGACACTTCAGAATCTGAAGAAGAGGTGAACTATGCCTTAATGGAAAATGCTGATAGATGCTGCTAAACTTGAGGTACCTCTATCAACTCTTGCTTTTGATACAGAAGATATTACTGAATTGAGATTATTTCTGAAAAACATTTATATTAGCTATAGAGATCAGACTTTAGAGAATGAAAGATTAAAATCTGAAAATCTAAAGTACAAAAACAGAAATAGCTATCTTGAAGAAGAGTTAGTCAATATGAACACTATTCAGACAGAAAGAGATAATGCCGTGTATGTTAAAAATGAATTGCTTAAACATAATGATTATCTAAAAACTGAATTAGAAAAAGAAAGAGAAATCATCAGGACTTGGACTAACTCAGGCAAAACAACTCAGAATATTCTAAGTAGTGGAAACTGGAAAGAGGGGTTAGGTTATAAAGATGAGAAAAGTGAGAATGAGACTTTTCCAATTAAGCCAATTGCTATAAAACAGATTGTAAAACCAAAGATAAATCTTGTTAAATTTGTTGCAAAAACTTGTTGTGTCTGATTCTGAAAAGATGAAAGACTCTAAAACAGAAGTCAAAGAAAAGTAAAGTTTTGATAAATCAAAACAGGATAAACCAGCTTTGGTGAATATTGGCTTAATGATAAAGAAGCAGCTTAAGTATAAGCTGAAAGAGATTAAAAATGTGAACAAGGTAAAGGAAGCTAGGAAAAATAGGAATGGAAAGGAAGGTGTGGATAAAAGTAATAATTATATGCCTGTTCCTAATGCTCCTAGAAAGAAATGCTATAATTGTGGAAACTCTAACCATCTTACTTCTTTATGCAGGAAAAATAAGAACATAAACTCCTTACCTTCAAAGTCAGGAGTTAAGAGTCAGTCTGTTAGATATAGGCCACAAAATCCTTGTTTTCATTGTGGTAGTTTATGGCATTCTATTTATACTTGTAAGGACTATCATAGTTTGTACTATGATTATTATGAAATAAAACCTTCTTTAACAGAAAGTTAGTGTAATTCCTTCTAGTGTAAATTCTAATGCAAAGTCTGATGAAAAGCTTGTTAGCATAAACTCTGAAAACTAAATCCGCTGCAAATGCTAACAAACTTAACAAGGCCAAAGGATCCAAGCAAGTCTGGGTCCTTAAAACTAATCAATAGTGGTCTTTGTGATTGAAGGGCAACAGGAAAAACATCCTAGTTCTGGACAGTGGATGTTCAGGACATATGACTGGAAATAAAGCCCTGCGATCAGACTTTGTGGAGAAAGCTGGCCTATGAATTTCTTATGGAGATGACAACATGGGAAAGACTCTGGGATATGGAAATATCAATCTTGGAAATGTTATAATTGAAATAGTAGCTCTTGTCTCAGGACTTAAACACAATTGACTAAGTGTGAGTCAAATCTGTGACAGAGGTTATCATGTGGATATTCTTTGAAGAACACTGTAAAGTTGTAAGTAATTCTACAGGCAAAGTAGTTTTGAAAGGTTATAGACATGGTAACATATATGAAGCCAGACTTTCAACAAATTCTGTTGGTTCTGCAATCTGTCCGTTAAGCATACCATCAATTGAAGAAAGCTGGAATTGGCACAAGAGAGTCTCTCATTTAAATTTCAACAACATAAATGAGCTATTAAAGAAAGATCTTGTGAGAGGACTGCCAAAATCAATATTTGCTCCTGATGGTCTTTGTGACTCATGTCAAAAGGCAAAACAAAGAAAATCTTCATTCAAGAGTAAAACTGAATCCTCAATTCTTGAGCTTTATCACTTACTGCATGTTGATCTATTTGGTCCAGTCAATGTCATGTCTATTGCAAAGAAGAAATATGCTATGGTTATAGTGGATGAGTTCATAAGATACACTTGGGTGTATTTCTTGCACAAGAAGAATGAAACTGCATCTACTCTAATTGATCAAGTAAGACAGCTGAATAAGTTAGTCAAAGATTCTGTCAAAATAATAAGAAGTGATAATGGCACTGAGTTCAAGAATTCAATCATGGAAGAGTTCTGCAAAGAGCAAGGAGTAAAGTAGGAATTCTCTGCACCTAGAACTCCACAACAGAATGGAGTTGTAGAAAGAAAGAACAGGACTCTTATTGAAGCTGCACAAACTATGCTTGATGAAGCAAAGCTACCAACCTATTTTTGGGCTGAAGCTGTGCAGACTGCTTGTTTTACACAGAATGCTACACTCATAAACAAACATGGAAAAACGCCATATAAGATGGTGAAGAAAAATAAGCCAAATCTGAAATACTTTCATATATTTGGATGCAAGTGCTTTGTTCTTAAGACTCATCCTGAACAGCTGTCAAAATTTGATCTAAAAGCTGATGAAGGAATTTTTGTTGGATATCCACTTTCCACAAAAGCCTCTAGAGTCTACAATTTAAGAACAAGGGTTGTCATGGAATCTATCAATGTATCTTTTGATGATAAAAAGATTACTGGACTTGAAGATTTCAATGATCATGATCAGCTGAGATTTGAAAATGAAGATGTAAATTCTGATTCTGTAAATTCTGATGACCTAAATCCTGATCCTGTAAGTTCTGACGGGTTAAATTATGATGTCATTGAAACTGTGGTAACTGCTCTAAAGGAAAATGCACCTATTCAGGGAGAGCAAGCTGATGATCATACCACATCTCAAGACTCTCAAGAAGCATCAGAACCAGTCACTGGCTCTTCAAGTTCTGATTCATCAAGTTCTGATGAGCCAAATTCTTACAATTCTGGAAACTCTAATTCTTCAATTCTTGAAGGATCCAACTCAAATTCTAGAATCTCAAACAGCATAACTTCAGGGGGAACCTCAAAAAATGCTGATGGAGACAACATGGATCATGGGGGAGGATCCAGTTCTAGAGATCAACTTCCATCTGTAAGGAAGTGGACTAAATCACACACACCTGACTTAATAATTGGAGATCCTGAATGTAACACCCCCAAATCCGGGGTCGGGGATCCGGGTTGTCACGAGTTCCATTTCCCTTAATAACACCCAATCTTAATAATTAATCAACTACTCTGTACTGTGACCCCACAATAAACACACACACCATACGTTATAGTCTCAGAGATGAACATCCAAAAATAATCACAAGTCATTTTATTCCATAATTATCTGCCAATACACCTTAAAAGGTTTTCTGAATAAATTTATATTTTCTTTGCCATTATTACAGTTCATAAATATACATAATCTGATACATCAAAAGTTGAAAGCCTAGCCTATTGGTAGTTCCTACCTCAGCTACAGCGACATCAACGCCTATAGGAAACTGCGGAACGTTTCCTATCCGCTCGCGAATCGGAAGCTTGGTCCTGTTCATCTTTTCTATATGTTATTGTGTGATGAAAGAATAAAGCAAGGGTGAGCAACAAGCCCACCAAAATAATATGTATAATGATTAACAATATATGAGCCTTCTCATAGTACTCATGAAAGTATTGGTTAAAAGAAATGAACCAAGTTGATATCTTAATGCGATGAAGTCGCAAAATATACAGTATATATATACATATATACTTTTCAAAATATTGGAAGTCCTCTTCCATGCATAATACACAAAGAGTTCCAGTGTATAACTGTATAAAAATATCGTTGCAAGGTGATATTATATATCTAACCTTGTCTCAACGTTTTTCTGAAAATCTTTGTCATGCATAAGATAATCATTAACTAGATATAAGTTTAAAAGATGAAGTTACAAGATACTCCAATATACTTATATCTTTTCCGAATACTACTTGAACTACCACCATTCAAGTTATAATTAGTTTCAAAAGTTCATCACACTGATGAGACTACAAGATAAGACTTGAATAGATTCAATCTTTGAAATATCATTATAAATAATGAAGTTACGAGATACTTCATTAAGTCCTGATATATATATACACACCTATATATATATATATATTTCATACACTCCTTGAAAACCTCTGTTATGAAAGTTATAAACAGAGTTGCAATATCCAATGAATTTGGAAAGGAGAAAACCTTGGCATAAACCTGATATCTTGCTGATCAGGCAAAGATACCAATAAGTAACCTTTTCTACTAGTAGATGGATGAATCCCCCACCGGTCATCACCCTGGCCACATAAGGACCTTGTGCTGGACCGCCACCCGGCCTCTTACGCGTTGATGGACTGCCACCCAGCCACTTACACTTTGATAGACCGTACCCCGGCCTGTCGCTTATGCCGACTCAATTAGATGGGCTTACTTCCCGAACGTTGGGTAAGTAATAAATTCATTTGTTTTCTCAAAACAGCAACCACGTTGCGAATGTAAAATGCACCACAGAGCTGGATCCCCCAGGTTTTGAGCGAGTATTTAAATCCCCTTTGAAAGGAAGATCTTAAATATAAAAAAAATGAGTTTTGGGGTCCACTCTAACTTTAAAAATTATTTTGAAGACTCGAAAACATTTTTAAGAATGTTGGAGTACTGCTGATTTATTAAAATAAATCAGTCCCGATATTAGAAAATATCTGAATATTATTATTTAAATAATATTCTCATAAAGATAATCCTTATAAAAATAATCGAAGTAGAAGTTTTAAAACTTATACTTGAAATGGATATTAAATAACCAAGATATACTTATATGAAAGTACTATCTTTATTTGAAGAATCGAAAATAAATTTGATTATCGAAACATTATTCTTTAATAAAATAAAGAATATTATTAAATAATAAGCGTAGTCATAATACCTCGAATGAATACTATAAATAATATTCATTAAATAAAATAAACGAAGTCATACATCCTCCAATGAATATCCAATTAATAATCATTAAATATAATAAACAGAGTCATAAGTCCTCGAATGAATATTCAAATAATATTCATTAAATAAAATAAAGTTATCGAATAAACCTTATTCGATGAATAGTTTGGAAAACTATAACCATATATATATAAATATATATATATATATATATATATATATATATTATACTCGGGAACATCGACTCCCGGTTTAGAAATATGTTCACCTTTTGATCCCCTATACTAAGGGTAAACTCAATACCGCTTATCTCTAGCATAGGTATTATGCAACTGTAAGCATTTTAACCAACAGATATATAATCCAAGAATATGAAACAGGCATGCATATATACCATATCACATGCTACAATATATCGCAATAATTTGCTAATAACAAATATGCATTTATCGCAAGATCATGCATATACACATATATATCACAACAACAGTATAACGGGTAGAAAACTTGCCTGAGCGACTGGGGGTTACGAATGGCTCGGGACGAGTCTGGTAACCTATAAACAACAAGTAAGTTGGAATTAAACCAAAGTCACTTGTAAATCTATACATTAACCAACTTAGACTCTAACGCTCGCTTTGCGCTTACTGATTCTCTTAAGTCACTCGAGTACCCTCAGCTCCACCATTTTTACTAATTTAACCATTACGGGTTTTAAGGCGATTCTTTCGCGAGTACCTTACCAACTGCCTATCCACTTAACATAATTGTTTCATACCCCAATTAGTCCTTTAAGGTCTTTAACCTATGTTTCAAAGTAAGGCGAGGGGAAATGTTTTGTTCGCAAAACGCCGTTACTTAAAACGGTTGTTTCTCCTAAACCGTACATCGGAATCAAACGAACCACATATCAAAACGAAGCTCGTAACATGAACTATCTAAAAATGGCAATGGTCAAAACCTAGCAGTGAGTTATCGGGTCCTAATGTTATGAACAAAAGCAGTCTAAAGTAAATCGGACATTATGACGGCTATGTTTACGCGATTTCCCAAATTTAAACCATTCCAAAACCATCACAATTCAACCCCAATTCACAACCCAATCAAACCTCCATCTAAACTACATTACAACAGCCCCAAATCAACTCATTATAATCAATCTACTTAATCCAAAAACTTGAATTTAAACTATACTACATTCTTTAACCAAATCATAAGATTTCAACAAATCAATCACCACCATTCCAACCCAAACTCTTAAACAACCAAGTTTCAAGCTACTCTTTACCCTCACAACCATAATCAACCTAATATATAAATTAAAGCTAGGGTTTGGAGTTTATACCTTCCTTGGAGAGTGGAGAATCAAGAGAATGGCTTGGAATCACCCTTAAAGTCCTTATCCAAGCTTAATCTAAACAAAACTTCAAGAACACAAATTTTAGTTCTTGAAAAACACTATTCACCATCTTCTTCCATGATTTATAGAAAAAGATTGGCTTGGAATTAGAAGCTTAAACTTATAGGAAGTATGTAACTATCCATGGGGAAGCTTAGATAAATACCTTGCTAAATAGTAAGTGGTGGAGCTTGGATCTTCATTTTTTAAGAAAAGAAGCCGAGAGCTTCATGAAGAAATGGAGGAGTTGTTGTGTTTTGTTTGGTGAAAAATGAAATGTTTGCTTGGTTGGTTGAATTTTGAGTTGTTTTAGGTTAATTACTTAATTAACCTTGATTTTGTGTGGTTATAATTCAATCACACTTCCTTCCCTTCTATGTCATGCTTATGTCATCATGTGGTGTCATCCTTCCCTCTTTGTCCTCTTACCATTGGTTGGATGACATCATCCCCTCTAATCTCATTGATTAACTTCCTAATTGTTTGCCTAATGACCGCTGATCTGTTATATGGTTCGCTTAACTTTCGTTGTCGTTTATCGTTTGAGGGATCATACCCGGGATCTTATTACTTAGGTTCCCTTAACCTTTCTCCATATATTATATTCCTTTTATGATCCTCTCTTATAATCCTTTAATTTAAATCCTTTTTATCCTGTTACCTTATACTCAATTCTTTCCGTATCTAGTGGATTTCCGGGAAAATCAAAGTGTTCGGAATTTGGATTCTGACGATCTTTACATACACTTATATCCCATATAAAGTACTAATAAAATCTCAGAATATCCATACCAGAACCCCTACATAGTATGGCATGAAAAGTTTTCTCATTCAGCATAATCTGCAAAATCACTATTCATAAGGGTTTCAAATATTTCCAAAAATTGGGGTTATTACAGTCTCCCATCCTTAAAAGGATTCCGTCCCAGAATCAGATATAAAATGAATAGGGATACTCTCTTAGCATTGCACTTTCTAACTCTCGAGTAAATTTTCCCACATTGTGGTCCTACCACCAACTCTGCCTAGTTTAATAACCCTTCTCCGAAGCACTTGTTCCTTTTCACTCTCTAACCCCACCTGGTTGCTCCATATAGGTTACGTCGGGTTGCGTGTCTATGCGCTCATATGCCCCTATTTATCTGGCATCTGAATTATACTTCCCTAACATTGATACGTGGAACACGCTATGAACTTGCTACAGGTTCGGGGGTAGGGCTAGCTCATATGCTAACTTCCCAATACGTCTTAATACATCCAAGGGTCCAACAATCGTCGGCTTAGCTTTCGTTTCTTTTTGAACCTCATCAATCCTTTCCAAGGGATACCTTTAACATTACTAGGTCCCCTATTTCATATTCTTTGTCCTTTCGTGTCAAATCAATATACTTTTTATGTCCATCTTGGGCTACTACCAGCCGTCCTCTGATTAGATCTATTATATCCTTGGTCCTTTGGACCACTACTGGTCTGAGCATCTTGCGCTCTACAACTTCATCCTAACATAAGGGAGATCGACATTTTTTCCCTCAAGGATCTCATAAGGCGACATCTCGATAATGACATAGGATCTATTGTCGTAAAAAAACTCAATCCGTGTTAAGTGATCAATCCAAATTCTTTCAAGTCTATTGCACAGACTTTCATTATAACTTTTAGCATTAGAGCTTTTGCTTCTCGATACCCATTCTTTTCCAGTTCGTAATTGTTACTATCTTCCATACCTAATATCATACTGGTTACACTTTTGCTCGCTAGCGTTCTATAACCTTTTAATAACCACGTCAACCTTAGTATCACGAATGTGTTTCCATTCCGAATACTACCACAACTTTATTACTCCTTTTTCAGCTGTTTCTATTTTCCAAAATTTGATCAATCATATAGAAGTAAAGGAATTTGTTGAGAGATCACTATGATCATGAACACTTGTTATATCGCATAGTTAGTACAGAAGGTGGCCAGCCTTTAGTACTTGACAAGTAATTAAACAACATGTGGTATGCTACTAGGCTTCTATCACAAAGATAGGTAGTCATTCAGCAATACCTCCCCTTCTGGAAGGGTTGTTCTTCTCAGCTTACATGAAATGAAAAGAAGAGAAAAGAACGAACTGAAGAGAATTGTATATATGTAAAAAAAATAATTTATTGCCATTAAATATCTGGCTTGGAATCTACCTCTGGACTATAGAGGTCTGTCATAGGAGAACAAAACATATATGTATTTATATCAACATCAAGTATTATCGCATCGTATTTCACATGCCTAAATATTTTTGCTATTCCGTCCATCATTCTATGGACCCATGCTCTTCCTCGAGCTTATACACAATCACATTTGAAACTCCCTCGATATCGAAAATCGAATCTGGGATCTCATTCTAGACATCATCGTTACTAGAATTCTATGCTTGCACCGCAACCTTCCTCATATAGTAACACGACTCCCTATTGATAAGAAGGAATGGATACTCAATAGGTAAATAATCGACCTAGTTTTTCTATCAAAGATAACTTATATGTCAACACGACCCGATTAGTGGTACTTAATCTCAACCTCCATTCCAATACAACTCTCACGGTTGTAATCAGCTCATTACTCGCAGAATCATTGCTGCATTACTATGGTCCACTACTGACCTACTGTCGTCATTCACGTTCCATGAAATCTTAATATCTAACCATACAGAGTCCATACATGTCGTATCAAATCCTTCTAAGGAGGTAACATAATCACCATTCATGATTCATGAAGAACACTCCTGATCCTGACATACATACATGACATGAGGCAGATAAAATTGTAGAAGAGTTTCAGTCAAAGCAACGATAGCAGGTTAATACCATTTTTAATCGTACGACTTAAATAGAAGACTTAACTTAAGGGTTCGTCTAGTCCTTTTTGAAACATGGTCCTGGCTTATCTCAAGATAGTATCTTCTGAGATAGATAGCCCGCTAATGGCGATTACACGAATTAAACCTTTACCCAACTACTATTACGGTTGAGTATTGCACAGTCATCAGAAGGAATGTCAATCTTCCGAACCGTAATACAACCTTCATAGCTTTAACCATCATCACTGTATTCCTTTGGCACAAGCGCCTATAATTATCCTCTTACCTTTAAAGTGTCGGCCACCTCTTTGGTCTTTCCTGATAGTAAAATTTCCTTACAGTCAATGTCATTTTAACCACCTCCAAATAAATTTTCTACCTCATTTCAATCACTGCTTATGTGAAGATGTCTTCCTTAAAATCTGATGAGTAAAAAAAAAATCACCATTTTTCCCTGAGTTATTACCTCAGTCTTTAGAGGTTAATCACTGTCACGACTGACTCTCAATCATACTTAGAACATCTTTTATCTTAGGTCCTAATTGCCCTGAACAATTTCGACCTTTACTGGTTCAATCCATACTTTCTCGTGGTTTAACACGTGCCCCACTTGGCATCATTATAATTATGTCATATTTCCTTTATCAACATTTTTATTCTTGAGAATTT
This sequence comes from Apium graveolens, assembly GCF_009905375.1. NCBI lineage: Eukaryota > Viridiplantae > Streptophyta > Magnoliopsida > Apiales > Apiaceae > Apium > Apium graveolens. The sequence goes on along the minus strand of NC_133649.1, from coordinate 253,302,653 downwards.
CGAATATTACCTTTCTCCTTGTAAAACCTCTAAGGTTATCCTTGAATCGTTCCTCCTGTATTCCCTAGATACAGGACATATCAAAATACCATTTACTAATACTAGAACCATTGTCTATGTACTTCTGAAAAATTTCTCTACTGATCTTTAAAGGTTGTTGTTACCTTAACCCTTTCCAAATCATACTGTCGAAACTCATACTATCCCTATTAAGGGTGAAATGCCAACCTTTATGCATTCCCCTAGGATTCATTTTAAGTTACCGATGTTCTATCCTTAATTCCACCTTTAAAAAGGTACATGCATCCTTCCATGGATAAATCAAGTCATATATCCCTGATAAGGGTGTCTTATTCAATCATTCCCACCTTGATAGTATATGCCTAATTTCACAATAATATCTGTATTCAAAATGAGGTCAATCAATATGGCCTCCAAAAGATAACAACGGTTATCCGCTTTTCTTGCCTAATTTGGTAACGATAACAAGGATGTTCTGGAAGGTATTGGTCGTGTTCAACGTGAACCTCTTCTTAATAATTCCTTATCTACTTTTGTTGTTTATCTCAACAGTCATCTCAATGTTGGGATATCTTTCATACCTGGCGTCTCCCTTTCTGGGTATCAAGCCACCAGTCTTACACTTCACATTCTTGAAGGTCACTTCCTTCATCCAATTTTCCTAATTTCTTACTTCCTTGTCTCCTCAGTCTATCCGCGTCTCATTATTTATCCTTCGAATTATCTCAAGGTTTCTTCGAATCCTCCCAACTTATAGGGGATAAAATATATGTATCTCTTATACCTTCAACCATCAATTTAACTGATGGTGAATCACCCTCATCCTGACGATTACATACTTTTCTATTTCTATTACTACGAGTCTTTAGGGTTTCCTCATACCCAACTCCCTTATCATTTCTCAAACTCTATTGCCTTTATATTCCTTTCCACTCCAGTTTCTTTTTATTTTCCTTTCTCTTATCATTATTTCATGAACCAACACAACGTAAGCATTGATTTCAACATCCCGTCATTCTGGATTCGTGTCCTCAGAACGAATCTTGATAACTTTTACAGCTTAGATTCATAATTCATCATACTCGTCTGCCTTTGTTCTGGCTTTAAAGCTTTTACACTATCTCCATAACCTTGGGAAGTACTTTCCTGAAAACAATTGACTGAACTTTAATCAGTTTATTGTAACCTCTGGCCCCGTGCCTTCCTTGGACTTTCACCAGCGGGTGGTCTCTCTCTTAAGAGGGTAAGTGACAAAACAGTCTTTTGTGATTCGTCAATCATTTAGAATCTCAAATGATTCCTATATTTCCTTTAGCCAGGCTCTTGCCTCGACTAGGTCAACCTGTTCCTTGGAACTCTGAGAGCTTAGAGACTTAAAGGTCCTGAAAGAATTTCCTACCGCATTGTTTCCTCAAGGTGGTGGTTGGGGATAATAGTCTAAGTTCTGTCTAGACAGGTCCATAAATTGCCATATTGGAGTACCGTCTCGGGTCTCCTTTCCTTACTCGACTTTCTGTTTCCTTAGTATGAAATGTTTCAACCTTCTCCCATAATCGGGGTTATCTTATACATTAAAAACCTTGCTTTCCACTCTATTATGTTATGGGTTCTTTCTTTCTTGATGGCAACCTCCCTGACTATCACATTCAGGGTTTGCCCTAAATCTTATTCCTCAAACTATGGCTCTCATCTAAGTTCTCATCCTTAAGCTCTTGAACTTTTGGAACCCAAATTCTGTAGGAATACCTCATTATTCCCTTATCATCTTTCTCGGTATTAATCTCATATTTATTTGTTGGCTCTCTGCCTTCATTCATCACCTTTTTCTGGCACAATATGCTCTTTTCCAATAATTCGGTCTCTATTGCAATCTCAAACAGCTTTTCGGTACCGGCTCCGGTTACCTTCACTTCTATTTCCATCTTCTCAAAATCTCTTATAAACTCTCTCAAAGACATTATCATCTTGAGTCTCTCCTTTTTACTAAGGGCATCAGCCACCACATTGGCTTTCCCCGAATGATAAAGAATCTCATAATCGTAATCCTTGATTAGCTCTAACCACCTCATTTGGCACATGTTGAGCTCTTTTCTGCGTGAAAATGTACTAGAGCACTTATGGCTTAGGTAATTCTCGCACTTCTCTCCATACAAGTAGTGCCTCCAATCTTTAGGGTAAAACTATTGCCATGAGTCCAAGCTCATAGGTGGGGATATCGAATTTTATATTCCCTTAATTATCTTGACGCGTACGCGATTACCTTGCTGTGCTGTATAAGAAGCACCCTAATTCCTTATGCGAAGCGTCACTACAATTCACAAAATCTCCTTTTTCATCCGGCAACGCCAACATATGGGTCACCACCAACCTTTGCTTTAGTTGTTAAAATCTTTTCTCGTATTTCTCTGTCCATTCAAACTTCTTAGTCTTACGAGTAAGCCGCTTCAAAGGGGCTACTATCTTTACAAACTTGAACGAACCTCCGGTAGTGACCGGCCAATCCTACCTCTGGTAGTCGACCTAACCATGGTCATCAATTCATCAGTGGTCCTTTATTCATTCTTGTCAGGATCCTCCATGGGATCCTCCTCAGCAACTATCCCTTCTAGGACAACATCCTCAATCGCTACATCATTCGGTCCTGCATTAGGACGCTCTATCGGATCCACAATCCGATCTCCAATTAGTAATAAAACATCATCGCGTTGTTACTCCTCATCCTCAGGGTTCGGTGTCCCGCTACCATATACGATAACAAACTACGCTTCTATCACGATATTTATAAGGGTTCCCATAAGGGTTTTAACTGTCAGTACTTCATTAGGTAGTCCGACTATGAACTTGGAAAGAGTTCTTATTATCTTAGTGAACTTATTATCTTAACATCACATCATCTCTGAGGTTTATAACGCTTAGCTCTGATACCACTTCTGTAATACCCCCAAATCCGGGGTCGGGGATCCGGGTTGTCACGAGTTCCATTTCCCTTAATAACACCCAATCTTAATAATTAATCAACTACTCTGTACTGTGACCCCACAATAAACACACACACCACACGTTATAGTCTCAGAGATGAACATCCAAAAATAATCACAAGTCATTTTATTCCACAATTATCTGCCAATACACCTTAAAAGGTTTTCTGAATAAATTTACATTTTCTTTGCCATTATTACAGTTCATAAATATACATAATCTAATACATCAAAAGTTGAAAGCCTAGCCTATTGGTAGTTCCTACCTCAGCTACAGCGACATCAACGCCTATAGGAAACTGCGGAACGTTTCCTATCCGCTCGCGAATCGGGAGCTTGGTCCTGTTTATCTTTTGTATCTGTTGTTGTGTGATGAAAGAAGAAAGCAAGGGTGAGCAGCAAGCCCACCAAAATAATATGTATAATGATTAACAATATATGAGCCTTCTCATAGTACTCATGAAAGTATTGGTCAAAAGAAATGAACCAAGTTGATATCTTAATGCGATGAAGTCGCAAAATATACAGTATATATATATACATATATACTTTTCAAAATATTGGAAGTCCTCTTCCATGCATAATACACAAAGAGTTCCAGTGTATAACTGTATAAAAATATTGTTGCAAGGTGATCTCATATATCTAACCTTGTCTCAACGTTTTTCTGAAAATCTTTGTCATGCATAAGATAATCATTAACTAGATATAAGTTTAAAAGATGAAGTTACAAGATACTCCAATATACTTATATCTTTTCCGAATACTACTTGAACTACCACCGTTCAAGTTATAATTAGTTTCAAAAGTTCATCACACTGATGAGACTACAAGATAAGACTTGAATAGATTCAATCTTTGAAATATCATTATAAATAATGAAGTTACGAGATACTTCATTAAGTCCTGATATATATATACACACCTATATATATAAATACATTTCATACACTCCTTGAAAACCTCTGTTATGAAAATTATAAACAGAGTTGCAATATCCAATGAATTTGGAAAGGAGAAAACCTTGGCATAAACCTGATATCTTGCTGATCAGGCAAAGATACCAATAAGTAACCTTTTCTACTAGTAGATGGATGAATCCCCCACCGGTCATCACCCTGGCCACATAAGGACCTTGTGTTCGACCGCCACCCGGCCTCTTACGCGTTGATGGACTGCCACCCAGCCACTTACACTTTGATAGACCGTACCCCGGCTTGTCGCTTATGCCGACTCAATTAGATGGGCTTACTTCCCGAACGTTGGGTAAGTAATCAATTCATTTGTTTTCTCAAAACAGCAACCACGTTGCGAATGTAAAATGCACCACAGAGCTGGATCTCCCAGGTTTTGAGCGAGTATTTAAATCCCCTTTGAAAGGAAGATCTTAAATATAAAAAAAATGAGTTTTGGGGTCCACTCTAACTTTAAAAATCATTTTGAAGACTCGAAAACATTTTTAAGAATGTTTGGAGTACTGCTGATTTATTAAAATAAATCAGTCCCGATATATTAGAAAATATCTGAATATTATTTTTTAAATAATATTCTCATAAAGATAATCCTTATAAAAATAGTCGAAGTAGAAGTTTTAAAATTTATACTTGAAATGGATATTAAATAACCAAGATATACTTATATGAAAGTACTATCTTTATTTGAATAATCGAAAATAAGTTTGATTATCGAAACATTATTCTTTAATAAAATAAAGAATATTATTAAATAATAAGCGGAGTCATAATACCTCGAATGAATACTATAAATAATATTCATTAAATAAAATAAACGGAGTCATACATCCTCCAATGAATATCCAATTAATAATCATTAAATATAATAAACAGAGTCATAAATCCTCGAATGAATATTCAAATAATATTCATTAAATAAAATAAAGTTATCGAATAAAACTTATTCGATTAATAGTTTGGAAAACTATAACCATATATATATAAATATATATATTATACTCGGGAACATCGACTCCCGGTTTAGAAATATGTTCACCTTTTGATCCCCTATACTAAGGGTAAACTCAATACCGCTTATCTCTAGCATAGGTATTATGCAACTGTAAGCATTTTAACCAACAGATATATAATCCAAGAATATGAAACAGGCATGCATATATACCATATCACATGCTACAATATATCGCAAGAATTTGCTAATAACAAATATGCATTTATCGCAAGATCATGCATATACACATATACATCACAACAACAGTATAACGGGTAGAAAACTTGCCTGAGCGACTGGGGGTTACGAATGGCTCGGGACGAGTCTGGTAACCTATAAACAACAAGTAAGTTGGAATTAAACCAAAGTCACTTGTAAATCTATACATTAACCAACTTAGACTCTAACGCTCGCTTTGCGCTTACTGATTCTCTTAAGTCACTCGAGTACCCTCGGCTCCACCATTTTTACTAATTTAACCATTACGGGTTTTAAGGTGATTCTTTCGCGAGTACCTTACCAACTGCCTAATCCACTTAACATAATTGTTTCATACCCCAATTAGTCCTTTAAGGTCTTTAACCTATATTTCAAAGTAAGGCAAGGGGAAATGTTTTGTTCGCGAAACGCCGTTACTTAAAACGGTCGTTTCTCCTAAACCGTACATCGGAATCAAATGAACCACATATCAAAACGAAGCTCGTAACATGAACTATCTAAACATGGCAATGGTCAAAACCTAGCAGTGAGTTCTCGGGTTCCTAATGTTATGAACAAAAGCAGTCTAAAGTAAATCGGACATTACGACGGCTATGTTTACGCGATTTCCCAAATTTAAACCATTCCAAAACCATCACAATTCAACCCCAATTCACAACCCAATCAAACCTCCATCTAAACTACATTACAACAGCACCAAATCAACTCATTATAATCAATCTACTTAATCCAAAAACATGAATTTAAACTATACTACATTCTTTAACCAAAGCATAAGATTTCAACAAATCAATCACCACCATTCCAACCCAAACTCTTAAACAACCAAGTTTCAAGCTACTCTTTACCCTCACAACCATAATCAACCTAATATACAAATTAAAGCTAGGGTTTGGAGTTTATACCTTCCTTGGAGAGTGGAGAATCAAGAGAATGGCTTGGAATCACCCTTAAAGTCCTTATCCAAGCTTAATCTAAACAAAACTTCAAGAACACAAATTTTAGTTCTTGAAAAACACTATTCACCATCTTCTTCCATGATTTATAGAAAAAGATTGGCTTGGAATTAGAAGCTTAAACTTATAGGAAGTATGTAACTATCCATGGGGAAGCTTAGATAAATACCTTGCTAAATAGTAAGTGGTGGAGCTTGGATCTTCATTTTTTAAGAAAAGAAGCCGAGAGCTTCATGAAGAAATGGAGGAGTTGTGTTTTGTTTGGTGAAAAATGAAATGTTTGCTTGGTTGGTTGAATTTTGAGTTGTTTTAGGTTAATTACTTAATTAACCTTGATTTTGTGTGGTTATAATTCAACCACACTTCCTTCCCTTCTATGTCATGCCTATGTCATCATGTGGTGTCATCCTTCCCTCTTTGTCCTCTTACCATTGGTTGGATGACATCATCCTCTCTAATCTCTTTCATTAACTTCCTAATTGTTTGCCTAATGACCGCTGATCTGTTATACGGTTCGCTTAACTTTCGTTTTCATTTATCGTTTGAGGGATCATACCCGAGATCTTATTACTTAGGTTCCCTTAACCTTTCTCCATACATTATATTCCTTTTATGATCCTCTCTTATAATCCTTTAATTTAAATCCTTTTTATCCTGTTACCTTATACTCAATTCTTTCCGTATCTAGTGGATTGACGGGAAAATCAAAGTGTTCGGAATTTGGATTCTGATGATCTTTACATACACTTATATCCCATATAAAGTACTAATAAAATCTCAGAATATCCATACCAGAACCCCTACATAGTGTGGCATGAAAAGTTTTCTCATTCAGCATAATCTGCAAAATCACTATTCATAAGGGTTTCAAAAATTTCCAAAAATTGGGGTTATTACACTGAAGCAGGTGTCAGAACTAGAATAGCAACAACAAATGAATGTCTCTATCATTCCTTTCTATCTCAGACTGAACCAAAGAAAGTGGAAGAAGTTCTTCAAGATGCTGATTGGGTGCAAGCAATGCAGGAAGAGTTAAATGAATTTGAAAGAAATAAAGTCTGGACCCTAGTGCCAAGACCAAAGAACAGATCCATTGTTGGCACAAAATGGGTGTTCAGAAATAAAACTGACAGTGATGGCATAATTATAAGAAACAAAGCAAGGCTGGTTGCTAAAGATTACTCTCAACAGGAGGGTATTGACTATTATGAAACATTTGCTCCAGTTGCTAGATTAGAAGCCATAAGAATCTTTTTGACTTATGATGCTCACAAGAAGTTTAAAGTCTTTCAAATAGATGTGAAAAGTGCTTTTCTCAATGGTGAATTGGAAGAAGAGGTATATGTTGAACAACCTCCAGGCTTTGTAGATCAAAAATTTCCAAATCATGTCTACAGGCTTAACAAAGCACTTTATGGCCTTAAGCAAGCTCCAAGAGCATGGTATGAGACTTTAGCTCAATTCCTTCTAGAAAGTGGATTTCACAGAGGCACAATTGACAAGACTTTATTCTACCTCAACCATGGAAAGGACTTACTTTTGGTACATATATATGTTGATGATGTCATCTTTGGCTCTACAAATACAAAACTTTATGAAAGATTTTCCAAGTTAATGCAGTCAAGATATCAAATGAGCATAATGGGAGAGTTGAGTTATTTTCTGGGACTGTAAGTCAAACAAACTGAAGAAGGCACTTTTATCAATTAATTCAAGTACACCAAAAATTTACTCAAGAAATTTGGAATGCAAGACAGTTCTACTGCATCCACTCCCATGGCCACAACCACAAAGTTAGATAAAGACACTGGAGCATCAGTATATATTACTAACTACAGAGGTATGATTGGCTCTTTACTCTATTTAACTGCATGTAGACTAGATATCATGTATGCTACCTGTCTTTGTGCAAGATTTCAGGCTGATCCAAGAGATCCTCATCTAATAGCTTGTTAGGTCACACACACTGTAGAGGGGGTGAATACAGTGTATAATACAATCAAATCGAACTTTAATATATTAAGTAACAGAAAACAAACTTTATTGAAACAATAAACTCTGTTACAGTATGGAACTGTTACCTCTCAGTGATGAACAAATATCACGAGAGCTGCTAGGGTTACAATGAATAAACTTCTCGAATATATGATAATACTTATAGTGTAAACCCTATGTCTGTGTTTATATACTACACAGTTACAAGATAATCGCTAATTGATATGGAATATAATTCTGCTTCCTAAAATATATCAATCAGATATCTTTTCTTCCAAGTATTCCATTCTTCACGGAATTCCTTCTTCATGCATATCTCTTCTTATGTTTATCTCAATCTTCTTTCCTTTAATCAGCTATTGTCTTTCTCTAATCATCCTTCAACACTTAAGTTCTGATATCTAACTTCTGATGATTATCTCCTGATAATATAAGTACTGATATCCTTAAGTCCTGACTTCCAGTATAAGTACTGATCAACAGTTAAGTACTGATTTGTCCTGTTAAGTAAGATCTGAAATCTAAACATAAATTATATTAGCCATGACATTATCAAATATATCTAACAATCTCCCCCAACTTGTATATTAGCATAATATACAAGTTTAACAGATATTTGATGATGTCAAAAACATTAAGTACAAATGCATGAGAATTAGACTAGATAACTACAACTTACAGTCCTTAAAGCTTTACCAATATTCAACTTCTGATAACAACTTCAGTCTGTACAAATATCAGAATTTAAGCAGTTGTAGATCTTCGACTTGGCTTCATCATCTGATCTCTCTGATGTCAGGAGTTGTTCTGAGATAGTTCTTCAACAAACATTTCTCAGCATATCTGAGTTCATCAATCATTCTCCTTTTGGCATCTTTAAGCTCTGTAGTATCTTCACCAGTTTGAAAGATTGCAGCTCTGAGATCATTGATCTTTGCTTTTCTCAACTCCTGATCTAGTCTTATGACATAAGCTTTGTCAGACTCCAGATTGAATTCAAGTCCCTTAATACCAAGATATGTTCTGATCTGTGCAGTATTAGGCTTCATATCAACAATATCACCATTGTGATCTCTGTACTTTGGAACATATGTGCTGTCAGACTTAACAGAATAAAGCCTTTTCTGTCTCTGAATCTGTTCTTTTAAGTAGTTTGCAGTAGTTTCTGTTATTCTGTCATTCACTTGAAGTGAGAAAAGTACATGCTCCAATTCTTCAAAATACTTCAATGGAATGGCATTTTGTCTTATATGATAAACCCTACCATCTGTCATGAAATACAACATGATGTATTCTTTCAAGTAGGTATGGTAAACCATCTGTACAGATTCCAGTTGATTCAATCTCTCAGGAGTTGCTCCAATACCTGGTTCACTCAAGGAAGTTGGATCATTGGTAGTGTTGTGTACTCTTCTTTCATCAGCACTTCCCAATCCAGTTTTATCTCTTGCTTCCTTTCCAGTAACTACTCTTGCTTCAAAACCACTTGCAGTAGTCTTCAAAGGTTGAGTCTGTTTTGCTTTAGTGAATCCTGGTAGGAGTGTCTTTGATCTATCTTCTGATATCAAGTTAACTTGAGCTATGTCAGAGGTTACTTGCTTCTTCTGAATATCAGAACTTACAATTTCTTGACTCTGAACAACTTGAGCCATGTCAGAGGTTGTTTTAAGAACTTTTCTTGAAGTCAGAGCAAGATCATCCTTTTCATCAGTAATTTCTTCATCCTCAGGAGGTACATAAACCTTGATAGGTTCACCAACCTTTTCTTTACCCTTGGATCTTGGATCTATCTGTGGTTGTGATCTAGCCAATGTTGCTTCAGTATGTGTCCTTTCTTTGATTACAATGCCTTTGAGTTTTGGAAGTGACTTTTTACCAGAAGCTTCAGATTTAGATGTGACTTTCTCTGATTTAAGTCTGGCTTCTTCTTCCTTTAAACTTTCCAAGTCCATTCCTGGATTTTCCTGAAGAAATAACTGTCTTGACATTTCCTCATCAAGATCTAAAAGTTCATCAGAACTTAGCCTTTTACCAGTAGCAGAACTTATTCTCTTCCCAATATCAGAACTTGTCCTGTGACTAGCTTGTCTTGATGTGAATCCTCTACCTTGACTATGACCTCTACCCATTCCAGAGCTTCCTTGATCATCTTTTTCATTATCCTTTCCTGTCAGTGTCTTGTCAGTCTTGCATTTGGACTTAATCACTTTCTCCCCCTTTTTGGCATCAGCAGGTAGTAGAAGAGGGATAAGCAATTCCACTGAGGATTGGATTTCAGTTAGTTGTGATTGCTGAGAAACTTGATTTTTCAGAATTTCATCAATCTGAGCTTGTTGATGATCTTGAGTCTTCTCAATATAAGCAATCCTGTCAATGGTAGGTTGGAAGAACTTTTTCTTATCAATTTTCCAAACTTGTTCCTGTTTGATAAAGTTCTCCTGAATCTTGTGTAACTCTGCATGAGTAGTTGAATGAAGACCTTGTAGATGTTTAGTACTCAATGCAGTGACTCTAAGCTGGGTTTTAAAATCATCATAATTTAACATGTCATCAGCTTTAGTCAAGTGCTCAGCAAGATGCTTGTCAGCTGGAACACATGAAACTGAGTTCCATTCCTTAGTCCACTCCTGACCTGCAGGAGTTTCACTCCAAGGTACTGGTGCTTCCCCGGTAACAAACTTATTAACCAGTTCAGACTTAGGATGAGTCTGTTGAGGAGTAAGTCCTGAAGGACCTGCTGCATCAGCATCTACAGTTGGAGCAACATCACCAGTATCTCCAGCATTTACAGCATCAGAACTTAAAGAATCAGTATCTTCTGATAAGACAACAGTGTGAGTAGCAATGGAGGCTTCAACATCCTCTAATTGCTGATCTTGTTCTAAGTTCTGATCAACAGCCATATCCTGATGTTCACCTAAATTCTGATCATCAGCATCTTGATGCAGAGAAGGTGTTGTTGATAACTCTGGAGTTTGAACAACATCAGTAACAGGTGTTGTGGAAGGAATATTTGCTGTTGGAGCTTCTAAGAGAAGTACTGCAGGCACAACCAAGTTTTGAACATCAATATCAGCACTTGTGCCTGGATCAACAGAAGACACAGAAGGTGTGTTAGCCTTTTCAGAAATAGGTTCCTGAGATGGAGTTGATGGAGAAGAAGTGACTGGAGCAAATTCCTTGTCTTGTGAGATCAGAGATTCCTGATCCCCTTCCTTAGCTGCTTCCTCTTCATCATCTGAAACTGGCCTTTTTGCCCTCTGTTTCTTGTATCTCTTTGTTGATTTAGATTCCTTGGGAGTTTCAGGAACTGTCATTCTTCTAAGCCGTTTGAGAAGCCTAGATCCTCCAATTCCAGAATCCTTCTGAGAAGTCACTTTCTCAGCTTCACCTACAACAGGTTCTGAAGAAGGAACCTGTTCCTCAGTATCAGATTCATCTCTCAGTACAGTCCTCCTCCTCTTTCGAGGTGTTTGAGGAATAGTTTTTGTCCTCTTTGGCTTGGAGGATGAGGGTTGAACAGTTTGTGAAGTAGAAAGATAGGATTTGAGATAAGTCCTGAGGGTAGGTTGAGTAGTATGAGTGGTAGGTGCTGAGGATGATGGTTTTTGGGTGTTTGTGGTTGGTTGGACATCAGAGTAAACAGATCTATAAGTATCAGGATCAGTATTTACTAGGATCTGTTTTACAGACTGAGGAATCTGTAATGGTCTAACCACTGTTTTCTTAGTATCAGCATTTACCAGATCATTAAAGTATCGTTTTGCAACTCTAAAAGATGGGGTTGAGGAACTGACTAATTGAGGTTCATCAGTACAAAAAGTATAGATAAGTTGACAGAATCTAGCAAAATAGATAACATTTCTATCCTCTGTCATCCTATCCCCAATAAAACCAATTATTCCAGTTGCAAAATCAAAATGAGTTTGATAGATAATAGCATACCCTATGTGCTGACTCAGAATTGGGATAGCATCAAAATTCGAACATTTGTTCCCAAAAGCTTTGGTGATGCAGTCAAAGAAGAAACTCCATTCTCTTCTGATATTAGCCCTTTTTAACTGCCCAAGCTTTGCCAAACTCTTTTCATATCCCAAATCAGCCATTAACTCCTGAAGTGCTGATTCCTCTGGAGTTGAAAAAGTACAATTTTCTGGGAGATGTAGAGCTTTGCGTATTGTACCAGGAGTGACTGCATAAGATGAATCACCCACTTCAAAAACAATACTGGGAGTGCCATGTTTACCACCATTATCAAAGTGCCCAGTCCGCCAAAACGTCAGAACTTGTTGACTTGAAAAGACTTCAGGCTGAGTTAATGCATACCCAATCTCACTGTATGCAAGAAGATCTTGCACAAAATGCAATTCAGATGGAGCTTCAGCATGATCAAGAATTGCAACATAGTTGTTTGGAACAAACTTAGCTCCATCAATGATTAAATCCTTAGGTGCCATGTGAAAAATTGAGATTCAAAAGTGCCTGTTAGGTGTTTGATAAGATGTCTGTATGAAAAACCAACGTGAGAAGAAAGAGAGTAAAAGTAAGTGAAGAGAAAAAATACGAAGAAAATAAAAGATTAAAGAAATCCTCTCTCTGTTGTACTTATACTCTGAACAAAAATGTTACCGTTGGACACCTGTCAGACATGCAGTAATAACGGATAGTTACTGGGCTCGAGAAAACAGGAATCATTACTTATCCAGTTGCCTGTTTTCAAGGAAAAACCGTTCCACTTACCCAGATATTCCATTAATCAAGGTGAAACAGTTTTAATTCAAAATTGAAACCGTTTCCACCGAGTTAATTATTTTTCACTGCATCATTAATATTCTGAAAGTAAATCACGTAAAAATGACCAAGATAAATTAGATGAGTAAGTGCTGATAAAAAAAAATCAGAACTTAAATTAAAACAGAATTTATATGGTCATCAGAATATCAATCAGGATTTATCAATGCATTACCAAATATCTTAGAGACAAAATCTTGAAGCAAAAACAAATTTCATTAATATATCAAGATAATACATTTATGAAATGGAAATAACATCAGTACTTATACAAGATTTCCCTAAGCTACTAAACCTAACATCAACAGCTTTAGTCCTAGCTAAGAAGCCTGACAAAGCTGATGATGAAGAAAAACAGGAAGAAGATAAGATTAAATCATTTCTTCTTCTTCCTACTCTCGATAAACAGAATGGCGAGTCTGATGATTCGCTCTTGCTGGCGGAGAGCTGCCAGTCTTTCCTCCTCCAATCGCTCCAGATGGCGATGGTAATCCATATAGAAGAACAGGAGGTGGGTCAGTACCTCCTGTGGGACAGAGTCCCATATCTCCTCAGGAATGGCTGTGACATGCCATTCCTGCTGCCAGTCGGCACAGCTTAGCTCCATATTGAAGTTTTGGTAGTTCAAAAACATGTTGTATCTGACCATTGTGTTTTTGAAAGAAAAAGTATGAAGGTAAGTGTGTGAGAAAGAATTTGATGGGAAGGCTGATGTGAAGTGGCTGCTTATATAGGCAAGAGAATGCCAGGAGACGTAAAAGTATTTAATGCTGACAGGTAGAATTAATTCTACCTCGTCTCCCTAGACTTTGAAAAAGAGTAACATTCATTGAAAAGAGGAAACATGGTTTAAAGCGCACAAGAAACAAGTAACAGTGGACTGTTCAAGTACGAATACCATTAATCCTAATCATAGTGACTATTAATCTTCCACTTCAATATATTCAAGTATTAACTGAGACTGTTATCAAATTTTATTCACAGATAAGTCAAGTAAAACATTAGACTGTAATATCAGAACTTAGACTTATATCAGAACTTAACAGTCATCAGTACATAATTTCTTAACTCGAAAAAGGAATGCCTATCTTAGTAAGTCCTCATACAAGTTCTGAGTTATACTCTTCAGAACTTAATCATCAGAATATGCAACCAGAGCTTGTCCTCAGAGTTTGTGCAAAATGACACAAAGACTGTTTATCTAAAATAACATAGACCTCCACAGAAATTTTCATCATTCAGATGGAGTGATTAGTGTGTGCATTAAGCTAAATAACAGACAAAGAGTAAAGTCTGATTCACTTCAGTAATCTTAGAAATAAGGCATAACTAAAATTTTGCTAAAGAGCTGTCATTGTCCTGAAACCTACTGATGAATGAGTTCATGCTTGAGTCCACCTCAACTATTTTGTGCTAATTTTATGCATCTTTTGAAATTCTATTTTACAGTAGCTTCTCAGTGTAAGTGAGTCACGACTGCTTATCAGAATTTATGCTATTATCAGAGTATTTCTCCAGTAATCATAGAGTGTGAAAAGTCACCAAGAAAATATTTTGCTTTTCTAATGCATATTTACTTAATACCAGCAATGCACTTGGGTCGTCCCTTCCACATTTTTACTCTAGATTTTAAAGGAGTACCTGATTTTATTCTTTGATCTTTTTGCTTTTTCTTTTGATAAGTGAGGTTTATCAGCACTTAGTACATTCAGCAGTTTTACTAGTATCAGAACTTAACAGATGAGTAGCATTATTCTAATTTGTGACTTAGTAATAAGATAAACAAAGTAAACTCAACTAAGCTCAATTATCAGAATTTGCTAGTGTCATAAGATTTCCACTGAAATAATTACTTCTTACATGGAATCATTTGTTTATTGAAGACTACTAGCTCAGTATCTAGCACAGTTATCCTCATAGGATTGAATAGTTACTTGAACAGACATATCACTTATCAGAGTTTAGAAACATATATCAGACAACAATCAGTACTTAAACACGTATTTCAATTAATCACAGAATAAACAAAGAGATTACATTCTGTAAATACTGATCATAAAGTCTGATGCATCAGAACAAAACTAGACAGATTTAGAAAAAGAACCTGAAACCATTCCAAGTTCATTTACCAATCTTGTAAAAGTGGCTTCACATAGTGGTTTTGTGAAGATATCTGCTAGTTGTTAATCTGTTGGAACAAAGTGCAATTCCACTGTACCTTCATCCACATGTTCCCTTATGAAGTGGTACCTGATGCTGATGTGCTTTGTCATAGAGTGTTGAACTGGATTACCTGTCATAGCAATAGCACTTTGATTATCACAGTAAATAGGGATTTTGAAATATGTTAACCCATAATCCAGTAGCTGATTCTTCATCCAAAGAATCTGTGCACAACAGCTTCCTGCCGCAATATACTCTGCTTCTGCAGTTGATGTGGAAATTGACTTTTGTTTCTTGCTGAACCAAGAAACCAATCTGCCTCCAAGAAATTGGCAGCTTCCACTTGTGCTTTTCCTGTCAATTTTGCAACCTGCAAAATCTGCATCTGAGTAACCTATTAGTTTAAAATCTGATTCTCTAGGATACCATAATCCCAGAGCAGCTGTTCCTTTAAGATACTTAAAGATTTTTTTCACAGCTGTTAAGTGAGGTTCTCTTGGATCTGCTT
Source organism: Apium graveolens (assembly GCF_009905375.1). Lineage (NCBI taxonomy): Eukaryota > Viridiplantae > Streptophyta > Magnoliopsida > Apiales > Apiaceae > Apium > Apium graveolens. The sequence continues at coordinate 253,287,057 of NC_133649.1, read as the reverse complement.
GAAATCTTGCACAAAGACAGGTAGCATACATGATATCAGGTCTACTAGCAGTTAGATATAGTAGAGAGCCAATCATATCTCTGTAGTCAGTAATATCTACTGATTTACCGGTATCCTTATCCAGTTTTTTTGCAGTGGCCATGGGGGTGGATGCACTTGAACAATCTTGCATTCCAAATTTCTTCAGCAAGTTTCTGGTGTACTTGGTTTGACAAATAAAAGTGCCTTCTTCTTTCTTCTTGACTTGAAGGCCCAGAAAATAGCTAAGTTCCCCCATCATACTCATCTGATATCTTGACTGCATTAGTTTGGCAAACTTCTTGCAAAGTTTGTCATTTGTAGACCCAAAAATGATATCATCAACATAAATCTGGACAAGAAGTAAGTCCTTTCCATGGTTGAGGTAGAACAGTGTTTTGTCTATTATTCCTCTATTGAATCCACTTTCCAGAAGAAACTGAGCTAAAGTCTCATACCATGCTCTAGGAGCTTGCTTAAGTCCATAAAGTACTTTATCAAGCCTGTAGACATAATCTGGATGTTTGGTATCTACAAAGCCTGGAGATTGTTCAACATATACCTCCTCATCCAATTCTCCATTGAGAAAAGCACTTTTCACATCCATTTGAAAGACAGTAAACTTTTTGTGAGCAGCATAAGCCAAAAATATCCTTATGGCTTCTAACCTAGCAACTGGTGCAAATGTTTAATCATAATCAATTCCCTCCTGTTGAGAATATCCTTTTGCAACTAGCCTTGCCTTATTCCTTGTAATTATGCCATCACTGTCAGTTTTGTTTCTGAATACCCACTTTGTACCAACAACAGATCTATTCTTTGGTCTTGGCACTAGGGTCCAGACTTTGTTTATTTCAAATTCATTTAACTTTTCCTGCATTGCTTGCACCCAATCAGCATCTTGAAGAGCTTCTTCCACTTTCTTTAGCTCAGTCTGAGAGAGAAAAAAATTGTAGAGACATTCATTTGAAGTACCTGTTCAAGTTCTGACACCTGCATCAGGATTTCCAATTATCAAATCAGGTGTATGTGATTTTGTCCACTTCCTTGCAGATGGAAGGTTTTCTCTAGAACTGGATGCTCCCCCATGATCCATGCTATCTTCATTTTCATTTTCTGATGCTCCCCCTGAAACTATGCTCTCTGGGTTGGATTTTTCAGTATTTAGATTTTCAGCACTATCAGAACTTGGCTTATCAGAACTTGACGAATCAGAACTTGAAGAGCCAGATGCATGTTCTGATGTTTCTTGAGATGTGGTAGGATCTTGAGTATGCCCCCTGCATAGGTGCATCTTCCTTTGACGTAGTCATCACAGTTTCAATAACATCAAAGTTTAATCCATCAGAGTTTACAGTATCAGGACTTAGACTGTCAGGATTCTCGGTATCAGAATTTGAGTCTTCATTTTCAAATCTCAGCTGATCATGGTCAATGAAATCTTCAAGACCAGTAATCTTCTTGTCATCAAAAGAGATATTGATAGATTCCATGACCACTTTTGTTCTCAAATTATAGACTCTGAAGGCTTTTGTGGAAAGTGGATATCCAACAAAGATTCCTTCATCAGCTTTTAGATCAAACTTTGATAGCTGTTCAGGATGAGTCTTGAGAATAAAACACTTGCATCCAAATACATGAAAGTATTTCAGATTTGGCTTCTTTTTCTTCACCATCTCATATGGTGTTTTTCCATGCTTGTTAATGAGTGTTGCATTTTGAGTAAAACAAGCAGTCTGCACAGCTTCAGCCCAGAAATAGGTTGGAAGCTTTGCTTCTTCAAGCATTGTACGTGCAGTTTCAATGAGAGTTCTATTCTTCCTTTCAACAACTCCATTTTGCTGTGGAGTTCCAGGAGCAGAAAATTCCTGCTTTATTCCATGGTTTTTGCAGAACTCTTCCATTATCAAATTCTTGAACTCAGTGCCATTATCACTCCTTAAAATTTTCACAGAATCTTTGACCATTTTATCCAGATGTTTAACATGATCAATCAAGATAGATGCCGTTTCACTTTTTGTGTGCAAGAAATACACCCATGTGTATCTGGTGAACTCATCCACTATGACCAACGCATACGTCTTCTTTGCAATAGACATGATATTTACTGGACCAAATAGATCAACATGTAGTAGATGATAAGGCTCAAGAATTGATGATTCAGTCTTGCTCTTGAATGAAGATTTTCTTTGTTTGGCCTTCTGACAGGAATCCCAAAGACCATCAGGAGCAAATACTGACTTTGGCAGTCCTCTCACAAGATTTTTCTTGACCAGTTCATTTATATTGTTGAAATTTAAATGGGAGAGTTTCTTATGCCAATTCCAGCTTTCTTCAATTGATGATCTACTTATCAGGCAGATTGCAGAACCATCAGTACTTGTTGAAAGCTTAGCTTCATAAATGTTACCACGCCTGTATCCTTTCAGAACAACTTTGCCTTTAGATTTACTCACAATTTCACAGTGTTCTTCAAAGAAATCAACATGATAACCTCTGTCACAGATTTGACTTATACTCAGTAGATTGTGTTTAAGTCCTGAGACCAGAGCTACTTCTTTAATTATGACATTTCCAAGATTGATATTGCCATATCCCAAAGTTTTTCCAATGTTGCCATCTCCATAAGAAACACTTGGGCCAGCTTTCTCCACAAAGTCTGATAGCAGGGCCTTATTTCCAGTCATATGTCCTGAACATCCACTGTCCAGAACTAGAATATTTTTCCTGTTGCCCTGCAATCAAAAAGACCACTAATTATTAGTTTTAAGGACCCAGACTTGCTTGGATCCTTTGGCCTTATTAAGTTTGTTAACATTTACAGCGGATTTAACATCAGAGTTTATGTTAACATTTTTCTTATCAGAACTTACACTATCAGACTTTGAATCAGAATTTACACTAGAAGGAATAATGGAAACTTTCTTCAAAGAAGGTTTTATTTGATAATAATCATAGTACAAACTATGATATTCCTTACAAGTATAAATGGAATGCCATAAACTACCACAATTAAAACAAGGATTTTGTGGTTTGTATCTAACAGACTGACTCTTAACTCCTGATTTTGAAGGTAAAGAGTTAATATTCTTATTCTTCCTGCAAAAAGAAGCCAGATGGTTAGAACTTCCACAGTTATGACATGTTTTCCTAGGAGCATCAGGAACAGGTTTATAATTATTGCTTTTATTCACACCTTCCTTTCCATTCCTATTTTTCCTAGGTGATTTTACCTTGTTTGCATTCTTAACATCTTTCAGCTTATGCTTAAGCTGCTTCTTTGTCATTAAGCCTATGTTCACTTCAGCTGTCTTTTCCTATTTTAGTTTGTCAGAAGTTAATTCCTTTGTAACTTCTGATTTCTCATTTTCAGACTTTATAGTTACAAACTTAACAGGTTTTAACTTTGGCTTTTGCTTATCAACAGGCTCAATTTCTTCAGTTCCTTTATCATTCTTATCTTCTCCATAACCTAAGCCCTCTTTCCAGTTTCCACTACTTAGCAAATTTTGAGTTGTTTTGCCAGAGTTAGTCCAAGTCCTGATAATCTCTCTTTCCTTTTCTAACTCAGTTTTCAGAGATTCATTCATTTTTAGCACTTCATCCCTAACATAAAAAGCATCATCTCTATCCTTCTGAGTTTGATGGAACATGACTAACTCTTTTTCTAAGAAATCATTTTATTTCTTAAATGCAAGATTTTCAGAAGTTAATCTTTCACATGTTAAAGTTTGATCTCTATAACTAACAAACATGGTTTTAAGATATCTTCTCAACTCATTAATATCATCAGTATGAAAAGCATAAGTAGTCTGAGGTACCTTTGTTTCAGCAGCTTCAGAACTGCTCTCAGCACTTTCTTTATCAGCATTTGCCATCAATGCATAGTTTTCCTCACTTTCAGAGTCTGAGGTGTCTGTCCATCTTTTTTGCTTTGTGACAAGAGCCTTTCCTTTGCCACCCTTTACCTTCTTGCAATCAGGAGATATGTGGCCTTTCTCACCACAGTTATAGCATTTAACATTGGTGTAATCTCCTCTGTCAGACTTTCCTCCTCTGCCTTCAGATCTTCTGAAATTTTTCTTATCAGAACTTATGCCTTTCCTGGAAAACTTCTTTCCCTTCCTGAACTTCCTGTATGCAATCTTTGTGATTCCTTTCACCATAAGAGCACACAGCTTCATCATCTCCTCATCAGCATCAGTCTCAGGCAAGCTTTCAGAATCTGAGTCATCATCACTTTCAGAACTTGATGACTCAGTTTCAGACTTTATGACAAGAGCTTTACCCTTGTCTTTCCTTGAGGAAGCTGCTTTGGGGAATTCTTCTTCAGCCTTAAGAGCAACTGTCCTTGACTTTCCTGCTTTTCTCTTGCTTCTTTGTTCCATCTCAAGCTCATGAGTCTTGAGCATTCCATAGATTTCGTCAAGAGTTGTTTCATCAAGATTGTAGTTGTTTCTTATTGTCATTGCCTTCAAATCCCAGCATTCAGGAAGAGCTAACAGGAACTTAAGGTTTGAATCTTCAAGATCATACTCTTTATTAATCAATGACAAATCATTCAAAAGTTTGAAAAATTATCAGATAAATCATTCAATGACTCATTAGTCTTTGAGTCAAAGTGTTCATACTCTTGAGTGAGTATTGTCTTCCTGTTCTTCTTAATTGTGTCAGTTCCCTGACACCTTGTTTCCAGAGCATCCCATATCTCCTTAGCAGTCTTGCAGTTGATTACCCTATTTGACATTACATTATCAATGGCACTATGCAGTAAGTGTCGTACCTTGGCATCCTTAGCAATTGATGTTATATCTTCAGCAGTATAATCACTCTTCTCCTTTGGTACGGTCTTTGCTGCTTCACCTGCAACTGCAACAGTGAGCTTGGTTGGTTTGTGAGGCCCTTCCTTGATTCTATCAAGGTATTCTGGATCTGTTGCTTCCAGGAACATGGTCATCCTTACCTTCCATATGGGATATTCAGATGGTCTCAGTATGGGAACCCTGATAGTCTCATACCGATTTTGAATTTGTGGCTTTGGAGGTTCTTCAGTTTTGGTAGGCTTAGTTGGAGTTTCTGTGTCAGACATGATTGTGTTTGGATCTTTAGCTGTATGTGTGTTAACAGATAAGCTCTGATACCACTTGTTAGGTCACACACACTGTAGAGGGGGTGAATACAGTGTATAATACAATCAAATCGAACTTTAATATATTAAGTAACAGAAAACAAACTTTATTGAAACAATAAACTCTGTTACAGTATGGAACTGTTACCTCTCAGTGATGAACAAATATCACGAGAGCTGCTAGGGTTACAATGAATAAACTTCTCGAATATATGATAACACTTATAGTGTAAACCCTATGTCTGTGTTTATATACTACACAGTTACAAGATAATCGCTAATTGATATGGAATATAATTCTGCTTCCTAAAATATATCAATCAGATATCTTTTCTTCCAAGTATTCCATTCTTCACGGAATTCCTTCTTCATGCATATCTCTTCTTATGTTTATCTCGATCTTCTTTCCTTTAATCAACTACTTTCCTTCTCTAATCATCCTTCAGCACTTAAGTTCTGATATCTAACTTCTGATGATTATCTCCTGATAATATAAGTACTGATATCCTTAAGTCCTGACTTCCAGTATAAGTACTGATCAACAGTTAAGTACTGATTTGTCCTGTTAAGTAAGATCTGAAATCTAAACATAAATTATATTAGCCATGACATTATCAAATATATCTAACATAGCTGTGAAAAGAATTTTCAAGTACCTCAAGGGTACAACTGATCTAGGATTGTGGTATCCTAGGGAATCAGATTTTAAGCTAATAGGTTACTTAGATGCAGATTTTGCAGGATGCAAAATAGACAGGAAAAGCACTAGTGGAAGCTACCAATTTCTTGGAGGCAGATTGGTTTCTTGGTTTAGCAAGAAAAATAAATCAAATTCCATATCAACTGCAGAAGCATAATATATTGCTGCAGGAAGCTGTTGTGCACAGATTCTTTGGATGAAGAATCAGTTACTGGACTATGGGTTAGAATTTTCTAAAATACCTATTTACTGTGATAATCAAAGTTCTATTGCTATGACAGGATATCCAGGTCAAAACTCAATGACAAAGCACATCAGCATTAGGTACCATTTCATAATGGAACATGTGATGGAAGGTACAGTGGAATTGCATTTTGTTCCAACAGATCAACAACTAGCAGATATCTTCATAAAACCACTATGTGAAGCTAATTTTACAAGACTGGTAAATGAACTTGGAATGGTTTCAAGGTTCTTTCTCAAATCTGTTTAGTTTTTGTTCTCATACATCAGACTTTATGATCAGTGTTTATAGATTTTCTTATTTCAATGTAATCTGTGCTTAAATTATAACATAGTAAACACAGCCTATTATCTGATATGATTTTATAAACTCTGAAAGTGTTTTGAATGTTCTGTGTCTATTCAATCCCATGAGGATTATTGTATTAGATGTTGACTTATTAGTCTTTAACAAACTATGTATCCCATGTTTGAATTAGTTATTTATGTGGAAATCAATAACACAAGCAAATTATGATTTTGATCTTAGTCAAATTTACTTCCTGTATCTTATTACTAAGTCACAAACTAGATTATTGCTTCTTATCTGTCAAATTCTGATATCAGTAAATCTTAAGGATGAACTACATGCTTGATAAGCCTCACTTATCTGAAGAAAATAAAAGAAAAGAAAAATTGAAATCAGGTACTCCTTTGAGATCTAGAGTAAATATGTTAAAGGGAAGATCCAAGTGCATTGCTGGTTTTAAGTAATATGCATTAGAAAAGCAAATTAATTTTTCTTGGTGACTTTTCACATTCTATGATTACTGGAGAAATATTTTGATAACAATATAAATTCTGATGACAGTTGTAACTCATTTACACTGAGAAACCATTGTCAAAAGAATTTCAAAAGATGCATAAAATAAGCACAAACAGTTGAGGTGGATTCTTGCATAACTTTATTCTATAGTAGACTTCACAATTCAAGACATATTTTAAGCATTTTTCTTAGTTATGCCTTATTTCTAAGATATACTAAAGTTTATCAGACTTTAATCTTTATCTGATCATTTGCACATACACACACTATCACTCCATATGAATGATGGAAATTACTGTGGTGATTAAGTTGTTTCTGATAAACAATTAAGTATTATTTGCATAAATTCTGAGGACAAGTTCTGATTATGTTCCGATGATTTAACTCTGAAGAAACCAGTCAGTATTTGTGTGAAGAAACACAGAAACAATCATTCACTTTTTGAGTCCAGAAGCCATGTTCTCATGACCGTTAAATTCCGATAATAGCCAAATTCTGATACAAACTCTAATGCTTACGTGTCACATTTTAATTGATTGATTCATTATTAGTTTTTACTGTAACGGTCATTTTATCAGAAAATAATTAAGTGAGATAAAAACAGTGATAATCATTTGTTTAATGGGTTGCGTGTTTGTTTTGGTAACCGCATGTGAGCAATAATTACTGCACATTTACCGTGCCCACTAATAATGTTTTGACTGTTTACATGCTGCCAGGTGTCAAATGTCGGTTCCTCTTCAGAAATTAGCCGTTATAATTAGTGGAAAGAATATATATATATATATATATATATATACGAGAGATAAAGATTTTACAATCTTTTACCTACTTTCTTACTCTTTTCTAATCTCTCTTATTTTCTCTCACTCTCTATTATTCTCTGAAGCTATTTTCTCACAGGCATTTTATCAAACATTCTATACACGTACAACTTTTCACTTAACTTTCACAGAAATGACACCTAAGGATCTTATCTATGATGGAGCCAAGTTTGTCCCGAACAACTATATGGCTATTCTCAACAAGGACGAGGCTCCTTCAGAACTTTACTTCATTCAAGATTTTCTCGCTCGAAGTGAAATTGGGTATGCTCTGACCCAACCACAGACTCTCTCAGGCAAGCAAATTCTGGAGTTTTGGAGGTCTGGAGTCTATGATGATGGTGGTGAAGATGGGTCTCCAAGCATAATTTTTACAACAGGGGAAGATGGGCATCTGGTTACCTTGTCAACTGTTCGACAAGCATTGCATCTACCAGAGAACTGTACTTACAATTCACAAGTTGGGGAGTCAGTTTTTCAAAACATGATGGAAAATCTTGGCTATGAGAAGTCTTTGTCCAAGCCGGGACAACTGAAGAGGCCCCACATCAGGAGGGAGTGGAGCTTATTTTTCGATTGTATTACCAAAGCCTTTGCCAACAAATGCTCAAATTTTGATGTTATTCCAATCATGAGTCAGCAAATAGGGTATGCACTTCTTAATCAAACTCATTTTGATTATGCTTCTGCTATTTTGGGTTTTATAGGTGATAGGATGAAAGAAGATAGCAACATAGTATATTTTGCTAGATTCTGTCAGCTTATATATAGTTTCTGTTGTTCTGATGCACCTCAAAACTTTAGTGAGTTAATTGAACCCTTTAAACTTCACAAAAGGGCTTTCACAAACTTATTATCTGCTGACAATAAGAAGGATATACTAAGACCCCTCCGAATTCCCCAATCTGTCAAACAATTCTTAGTAAATTCTGATCCTCACACATACATAACCATATTTCATGATGTTGCACCTACACAGCCTACTACTTCTCAACCTCCACCAACCCAGCCTTCCAATACTCAACCACAGCCTACTATCAGAACCTACTATCAACCAGCACAATCCTCTCAACCACAACCATCATCACCTACTATCAGAACCTCACCTCTCAAATCCAAACCCAAACCTACCTCTGGTACTTCTCAAAAGGTGCCAGTTATAAAATCAGACACATCCTCTAGGCCCAAAACCAAAAGAACTATCTCTGTGCCTAAATCTCTACCAAGGAGAAGAAGAAGGATGATTTTGAGAGATGAATCTGATGAGGATGAACAAGTTCAGGTTCCTGCATCAGAACTTGTGACATTAGAAGCTGAAGAGGTAACTCTTCAGAAGGAGAATGAAGCTGAGGGTTCTGGGATTTTGAAAAGGAAAAGATCTTCAAATTCTGATACAGATCATATCACTCCACCATCTAGAAGATCAAGGAATACTAGAGCAGGTGTGCATATTGCACAAATTCAATTTGAGGATGCTGAAGATGCTGAGGAAGGGGATCAGGAATCTCTGATCTCATCAGAACCTACAGTCATTGAAGCTTTGACAACTCCACCTCAACCTGAAGACACAGTTCAAAACACAGTGATCACACTGCTATCTCTCCATTCAAAGAAACTGCCTTAGTTAGAGTTTCAGGGTTAAGTCCTGAAATTGATATTCACAGGTTGAATATTCCAACTGTTTTGTATCTGGAAGCACCACCAGCAAAAGAGGCAACTCCACCTGTTTCTCCAATACTAAATGCTGAAATTCCTACTACACCAATTCTAGATTTGGAACCTGAAGATCAGCATTTGGAAACAGAATCTCCAGAATCTCCTTTGGTTACACACACTCTGGTGTTATCAGAAGATGATGAGATTTTATCGAATTCTGGAGACAGTGCTCCAACAAGTGCTCCAATTCTTGGCAAGGAGGCACTGCTTAAATTTGTTGAAGAAGATGCTCCTATTCCATGGGAGGAAACTTTCAGAGGAGTTGAGTGGACAAAGAAGTGGAATGAATCTGACTTCATTCCCAGTCCACATGTTCTGTCAGAACATGTTGCAAAAGCTGATGAGTTGCTGCTAAATTCTGACTTCAAAACACAACTTAAAGTCATTGTTCTCAGTACTAAAAATCTTCAAGGTCTACACTCCAAGACTCATGAAAAGGAACTTCAGGAAGCAACCGATAAGATAGACCTGATGCTCAAACTAGACAAGAATAGGTTTATCAGACCTATTCATGAAATAGTAGAGGCTATTGAACAAGTTCAAATCAAGCAACCAGCCCAATTGGATGAGGTATTGCGGAATCAAGCCTCTCGACAAACACAGCTCAATAAAATCCAATCTTCAGTGGAACTCCTTCTTTCACTACTCCTGACAGATGATGCCAAAAAGGGGGAGAAAGTAGTTAAGTCCAAATGCTCACCAATCAAGACACTGAAGAAATAGGATGATCATGGTGATGACCAGGGAAACTCTGATAAGAGTAGAGGTCACAGTCAATGAGAGAAATTGAGCAGGATTCCTTCTCAACAGATAGATTCTCATCAGAGATTGTCTGGTTCTACTCAAAAGAGGAATAAGGAAGGAAAGAAGCAGTCTACAAATCAGGATGTTCCTTTGTTGATCACAATTTCTGATAATCAAGTTATGACAACTACTTCTGATGTAATGTATCAAGCTGAAAGCCAAGATTCACAGAAGTTTTTGCAGACTCTGAAATTTAAGGGAAAGAAAGCAACATTCTTTTACAAGGATCCCAAAATTCAAACTATTGATGAAGAACTAGCCAAGAGACTATTCCTCAAGGATAATCCAAGAGTGGATTTAGAGGAATTAAGATAAGAAGAAGCTAAATTTGCTGCTGAGAAGAGCAAACCGAAGTCAAAAGCTTCTGATGCTAAAAAGCCACCAAGGCTAAAAGAAAAGGGGATTGTAATAAAAGAAAGATCTGCCACAGAGATTCCTAGATCAAGGACTAGATCTCAAACTACTACTGATCCCAAAGACAAGGGAAAAGGAAAAGTTGGGGAGACAGTCAAGAAACAGAATATGGATATTCCTCAAATTCTGATGAATCCTGTGTGCAAGATGGTTCAAGTCTTCGATGATACTGCTGTTGAAGATGAAACTGTTGAAACTCTGAAAAGAAGAAAGATGACAGAAAAATCTACGATAACCTCTGACATAGCTCAAGTTGTTTAGAATGAAGAAGTTCAGAACTTGACAAATTCTGAAGAAATTTCAGAATAGCAAGCTACAGAAGAATCTGCAAATTTTGAACAAGTCATCAAGACATCAACCTCTAGCAGAGCTCAAGTTGATTTGGGAAAGATTATAATTGCTGATGAGAAGAAACTCCTATGGAAAATGTTAAACCATCGGATCCTAAGAAAAGACAACTGCTATCTGATTTCTTGACTGTTGGAATGAATTCCAGACAAGCAAGAGACAGATCTGGGTTAGGATTAAGCCAAGCTGTAATAACCCCAATTTTTGGAATTTTTGAAACCCTTATGAATAATGATTTTGCTGATTAAGGAAATTTTTCATGCCACACTATATAGGAGTACTGTTATAGAAATTCTAAGATCTTATTAGTACTTTATATGGGATATAAGTGTATGTAAAGATCGTCAGAATCCAAATTCGAACACTTTGATTTTTCCCGAAAATCCACCAGATACCTAAAGAATTGAGTATAAGGTAACATGATTAAAATGATTTAAATTTAAGGATTTTAAGAGAGGATCATAAAAGGAATATAAAATATTGAGAAAGGTTTAGGGGAACCCAAGTAATAAGATTCCGGATATGATCCCTCGAACGATCACCGAGAACGAGAGTGAAGTGAACTGTAAAACAAATAAGCGACCAAGGATCAAGCTTATATAAGTAACCAAAGGATTAACCAAATAATTAAGCACTAATCAAAGAGATTAGAGGAGGATGACATCATCAAACCATAAGGGAAGGACATGTGGCAAAGGAATGATGCAAGCAATGACATGTGTGAGAGATGTCATCACTTTATCAAGATATTTGTTCAAAAATCTCCTCCACCAAGCATTTCTTTCTCATTTCCCAAGGAAAAACAAGCAAGCAAAAGCTCTCCCCAATTTCTTTCTTCTTCCATTCGGCCTTTTCAAAAAATGAAGAAATAGATTATCAAAACTCAAGTTCTAGGCCATGGAAAATTACAAGGTTTGTTTCCTTGGATCCTATATTTCATAACTTAGTTATACCATGAGTTTAAGATCAAGATTCCATGGTTTGCTTAGCTAATCCACTCATCAAAGATGATGATGAATAGTAGTGAATAGTAACTTACTTTGATTTTCTTGATTTTCATGAAAGCTTAAGGTTGATTAAGCATAGATCAAGGTTCCTAGAGGCTTGTTAGTGACTACCCACTCTCCAAGGAAGGTATAAATTCTTGAACCCTTAGTTTTAAGTTTGGTTTGTTTGGGTGATAATGGTGCTTAGATGAATGGGTTTAGTTTGATGTTGATGGATGTTGGATTTTTGTTGAATTGGTGATGATTTGGTATAGTTTAAACTTTGGAAATCGTTAGGTTATAGCCGTCGTAATGCCCGATTTTCTATAAACTGTTTTGTGATTAACTGTTGGACCCGAACAACCACTTCTATAAACTAACCATTTCCATGCTTATATAGGTTATGTTTCAAGCTTCGTTTTGATATGTGGTTCGTTTGAATCCGATGTACGGTTTAGGAGAAACGACCGTTTTAAGTAACGGCGTTTCGCGACCGAACCATTACCCCTCGCCTTACTTTGAAACCTTGGTTAAGGCCCTTAAATGACTAATTGGAGTATGAAACATTTATGTAAAGTGGATTAGGCAGTTAATAAGTTGCTCGTGAAAGAATTGCCTTAAAACTCTTAATGGTTAATTTATTAAAAATGGTGGAGCCGAGGGTACACGAGTGACTTATGTGATTCGTTAAGCGTATAAGTTACCATAAGTGAACGTTAGGGTTCAATTGGTTAAAGTCTAGTTTCTTAAGCGACCGGGGTTTAATTCTGACTTATGTTGTTGTTCATAGGTTATCGGACCCACTCTAAGCTTAAGTCTATCCGGGAGCACTCAGGCAAGTTTTCTACCCGTTATACTGTTGTGGTGATGTATATATGTATATGCATTATCTTGTGATAAATGCATGATTGTTATTAGCAAATCTTGCAATATATTGGAGCATGTGTTATGGTATATATGCATGCCTGTTTTCGTAATCTTGATTTCTAATTGTTGATTCATTTTCTTATAAGTTGCATAATACCTATGCTAGAGATAAGCAGTAGTTGCGTATACCCTTAGTATAGGGGACCCAAAGGTGAACATTTTCTAAAACCGGGAGTCGATGTTCCCGAGTATAATATATATATATATATATTGATATAGTTTTCAAAACTATTAATCGAATAAGGCTTTTTCGATAACTTTATTTTATTTAATGAATATTATTTTGAATATTCATTCGAGGACTTATGACTCCGCTTACTTTATTTAATGAATATTATTTTGAATATTCATCCGAGGACTTAAGACTCCGTTTATTTTATTTAATGAATATTTTTTTGAATATTCATTCGAGGACTTATGACTCCGCTTACTTTATTTAATGAATATTATTTTGAATATTCATTCGAGGACTTAAGACTCTGTTTATTTTATTTAATGAATATTATTTTAAATATTCATTTGAGGACTTATGACTCCGCTTATTTACTAAATAATATTCTTTATTTTATTAAAGAATAATGTTTTGATAATCAAACTTATTTTCGATTATTCAAATGAAGATTATACTTTCGTATAAGTATATCTTGGGTTATTTAATATCCATTTCAAGTATGAGTTTTAAAACTTCTACTTCAATTATTTTGATAAAGATTATTCTTCATGGGAATATTATTTAAATAATAATATTCAGATATTTTCTAATATATCGGGACTGATTTATTTCATTAAATCAGTATTACTCCAAACATTCTTAAAAATGTTTTCGAGTCTTCAAAATGATTTTAAAAGTTAGAGAGGATCCCAAAACTCGTTTTCAGATTTAAGATCTTCCTTTCGAAGGAGACTTGAATATTTGCTCAAAAAAAATCTTAGGGATCCGGCTCTGTGGTGTATTTTATATTCGCAACGAGGTTGCTGTTTTGAGAAAACAATTTGATTACTTGCCCAACATTCGGGAAGTAAGTCCATCTAATTGAGTCGGCATAAGCGACAGGCCGGTACGGTCTATGAAGGTGTAAGAGGCTGGGTGACAGTCCATCCACGCGTGAGTGGCCGGGTAACGGTCTAGCGTGAGGTCCGAATGCGGCCAGGGTGATGATCGGCGAGGAATTCATCCATCTACAGTAGAAAAGGTTACTTATTGGTATCTTTGCCTGATCAACAAGATATCGGGTTTATACCAAAATTCTTTTCTTTCCAAATTCATTGGATATTGCAACTTTGTTCATACTTTACATGACAGAGGTTTTCAGGAAATGTATGAGAGATATATATGGATATATATATATATATATATATATATATATATATATATCGGGACTTAATGAAGTATTTCCTAACTTCATTTCATTCAATAATATTTCAAAGATTGAATCTATTCAAGTCTTATCTTGTAGTCTCATCTGTGTGATGAACTTTTGAAACTAATTATAACTTGAACGATGGTAGTTCAAGTAGTATTCAGAAAAGATATAAGTATATTGGAGTGTCTTATAACTTCATCTTTTAAACTTATATCTAGTAAATGATTATCTTGTGCATGTCAAAGATTTTTAGAAAAACGTTGAGACAAGGTTAGATATATGAGATCACCTTGCAACGATATTTTTATACAGTTATAAACTGGAACTCTGTGGATGTTATACATGTCAAAGGATTTCAAATATTGTGAAAAGTATATATGTATATATATATATATACTGAATATTTTGTGACTTGGTCGCGTTAAGATTTCAGCTTGGTTCATTTCTTTCGACCAAGACTTTCATGAGTACTATGAGAATGCTCATATATTGTTAATTATTATACATATTATTTTGGTGGGCTTGTTGCTCACCCTTTCTTTCTTCTTTCATCACACAATAACAGATAGACAAGATGATCAGGACCAAGCTCCCAACTCGTGAGCGGATAGAAAACGTTCCGCAGTTTCTTATAAGCGTTGATGCCGTTGTAGCTGAGGTAGGATCTACCAATAGGCTAGGCTTTCAACTTTTGATGTACCGGACTTATGTATATTTATGAATTGTAATAATGGTAAGGAAATGTAAACTATTTAGAAACCCTTTTTATGGTGAAATGGTTTATAATTATGGAATAAAATGACTTGTGTTATTTTTGGTATTCATCTCTGAGACTATAACTTGTGGTGTGTGTGTGTATATTGTGGGGTCACAATACGCAGTAGTTGGTTGACTATTAAGATTAATATTGATAAGGGAAATGGAACTCGTGACAACCCGAATCCCCGACCCCGGATTTGGGGGTGTTACAGAAATGGTATCAGAGCTAAGCGTTATAAACCTCAGAGATGATGTGACGGTAAGATAATAAGTTCACTAAGAAAATAAGAACTCTTTCCAAGTTCATAGTCGGACTACCTAACGTAGTACTGACAGTTAAAACCCTTATGGGAACCCTTATAAATATCGTGATAGAAGCGTAGTTCATTATCGTATATGGTAGCGGGACTCCGAACCCTGAGGTTGAGAAGCGACAGCGCGATGATGTTTTATTACTAATTGGAGATCGGATTGTGGATCTGATAGAGCGTCCTAACGCAGGACCGGATGATGTTCATATTGAGGATGTAGCGGTTGAGGATGTTATCCTAGAAGGGATTGTTGCTAGGGAGAATCCCGTGGAGGATCCTGACAAGAATGAATAAAGGACCACTGAGGAATTGATGACTATGGTTAGGGCGACTACCAGAGGTAGGATTGGCCAGTCACTACCGGAGGTGCATTGAAGTTTGTAAAGATAGTAGCCCTTTAACGCGGCTTACTCGTAAGACTGAGAAGTTTGAATGGACAGAGAAATGCGAGAACAGCTTTCAAGAACTGAAGCAAAGATTGGTGATGGCCCCTATGTTGGCATTACCGGATGGAAAAAGGAGATTTTGTGATTTGTATTGACGCTTCGCATAAGGAATTAGGGTGCTCTTATACAGTACAATAAGGTACTCGCGTACACGTCAAGAAAATTAAGGGAATATAAAATTCGATATCCCCACCCATGAGCTTGGGCTCGTGGCAATAGTTTTGCCCTAAAGATTGGAGACATTACTTGTATGGAGAGAAGTGCGAGATTTACCTAAGCCATAAGTGCTCTACTACATTTTCCCGTAGAAATAGCTCAACATACGCCAGAGGAGGTGGTTAGAGCTAATCAAGAATTATGATTGGGAGATTCTTTATCATACGGGGAAAGCCAATGTGGTGGCTGATGCCCTTAGTAAAAAGGAGAGACTCAAGATGATAATGTCTTTGGGAGATTTTATAAGAGATTTTGAGAAAATGGAAATAGAAGTGAAGGTAACCGGAGCCGGTACCGAAAAGCTGTTTGAGATTGCAATACAGTCCGAATTATCGGAAAAGAACATATTGTGCCAGAAAAAGTGATGAATGAAGGCAGAGAACCAACAATTAGATAAAAGATTAATACCGAGAAAGATGATAAGGGAATAATGAGGTATTCCTACGGAATTTGGGTTCCAAATGTTCAAGAACTTAAAGATGAGATCTTAGATGAAAGCTAGTTTGAGGAATAAGATTTAGAGCAAACCCTGAACGTGATAGTGAGGGAGGTCGACATCAAGATAGAAGGAACCCATAACATAATGAAGTGGAAAACAAGGATTTTTAACGTATAAGATAACCCCGATTATGGGAGAAGGTTGGAACATTTCATATTGAGAAAATAGAATTTGAACAAGATAGGGAGAATCAGGATGGTACTCCTATTGGGCAATTCATGGACCTGCCCAAACAGAGCCCCAACCACCACCCTGAGGAAACAATGCGGCGAGAAATTCTTTCAGGACCTTTAAGTCGCTAAGCTCTCAGAGTTCCAAGGAACAAGCTGACCCAGTCGAGGCAAGAGCCTGACTAAAGGAAATATAGGAATCATTTGAGATTCTAAATGATTGACGAACCACAAAAGACTATTTTTGTCACTTACCCTCCTAAGAGAGAGGCCACCCGCTGGTGAAAGGCCAAGGAAGGCATGGAGCGAGAGATTATAATAAACTGATTTAAGTTCGGTCAATTGTTTTCAAGAAAGTACTTCCCAAGGTTATGGAGATAGTGTAAAAGCTTTAGAGCCAGAACAAAGGCAGAAGAGTATGATGAATTATGAATCTAAGTTGTAAAAGTTGTCAAGATTCGTTCTGAGGACACGAATCCAGAATGACGGGATGTTTGAAATCAATGTTTATGTTGTGTTGGTTCATGAAATAATGATAAGAGAAAGGGAAATAAAAAGAAACTGAAGTGGAAAGGAATATAAAGGCAATAGAGTTTGAGGAATGATAAGGGAGTTGGGTGTGAGGAAACCCTAAAGACTCGTAGCAATAGAAATAGAAAAGTATGTAATCGTTAGGATGAGGGTGATTCACCATGAGTTAAAGTTGATGATTGAAGGAATAAGAGATACATATATTTTATCCCCTGTAAGTTGGGAGGATTCGAGGAAACCTTGAGATAGTTCGAAGGAAAAATATTGAGACGCGGATAGACTGAGGAGACAAGGAAGTAAGAAATTAGGAAAATTGGATGAAGGAAGTGACCTTCAAGAATGTGAAGTGTAAGACCGGTGGCTTGATACCCAGAAAGGGAGACGCCAGGTACGAAAGATATCCCAACATTGAGATGACTGTTGAGATAAACAACAAAAGTAAATAAGGAATTATTAAGAAGAAGTTCACGTTGAACACGACCAATATCTTCCAGAACATCCTTGTTATCGTTACCAAATTAGGCAAAAAAAGCGGATAAGCGTTGTTATTTTTTGGAGGCCATATTGATTGACCTCATTTTGAATACATATGTTATTGTGAAATTAGGCATATACTATCGAAGTGGGAATGATGGAATAAGACCCCCTTATCAGGGATATATGACTTGATTTATCCATGGAAGGATGCATGTACCTTTTTAAAGGTGGAATTAAGGATAGAACATCGGTAACTTAACATGAATCCTAGGGGAATGCATAAAGGTTGGCATTTCGCCTTTAATAGGGATAGTATGAGTTTTGACAGTATGAATTGGAAAGGATTAAGGTAATAACAACCTTTAAGGATCAGTGGGGAAATTTTCAGAAGTATATAGATAATGATTCTGGTATTAATAAATGGTATCTTGATATGCCCTGTATCTAGGGAATACAGGAGGACCGATTCAAGGATAACCTTAGAGGTTTTACAAGGAGAGAGGTAATATTCAAAATTCTCAAGAATAGAAATATTGATAAAGGAAATATAACGTAATTATAATGATGCCAAGTGGGGCACGTGTTAAACCACGAGAAAGTATGGATCGAACCAGTGAAGGTCGAAATTGTTCAGGGCAATTGGGACCTAAGATAAAAGATGTTCTAAGTATGATTGAGAGTCAGTCGTGACAGTGATTAACCTCTAAAGACTGAGGCAATAACTTATGGAAAAATGGTGATATTTTTTTTACTCATCAGATTTTAAGGAAAACATCTTCACATAAACAGTGATTGAAATGAGGTAGAAAATTTATTTGGAGGTGGTTAAAATGACATTGACTGTAAGGAAATTTTACTATCAGGAAAGGCCAAAGAGGTGGCCGACACTTTAAAGGTAAGAGGATAATTATAGGCGCTTGTGCCAAAGGAATATAGTGATGATGGTTAAAGCTGTGAAGGTTGTATTATGGTTTGGAATATTGACATTCCTTCTGATGACTGTGCAATAACCCAACCGTAATAGTAGTTGGTAAAGGTTTATTTCGTGTAATCGCCATGAGTGGGCTATCTATCTCAGAAGGTACTATCTTGAGATAAGCCAGGACCATGTTTCAAAAAGGACTAGATGAACCTTTGAGTTAAGTCTTCTATTTAAGGCATATGATTAAGAATTGTATTAACCTGCTATCGTTGCTTTGATTGAAACTCTTCTGCAATTTTATCTGCTTCATGTCATGAAAGTACGTCAGAATTTGGAGTGTTCTTCATGAATTATGAATGGTGATTATGTTAACTCCTTAGAAGAATTCTATACGACATTTATGGACTCCGTATGGTTAGATATTAAGATTTCATGGAAAGTGAATGACGACAGTAGGTCAGTGGTGGACCATAGTAATGAAGCAATGATTCTACGAGTAATGAGCTGATTACAACCGTGAGAGTTGTATTGGAATGAATGTTGAGATTGAGTACCACTAATCGGGTCGTGTTGACGTATAAGTTATCTTTGATAGAAAAACGAGGTCGATTATTTACCTATTGAATATTTATTCCTTCTTATCAATAGAGAGTCGTATTACTATACGAGGAAGGTTGCGATGCAAGCATAGAATTCTAGTAACGATGATGTCTAGAATGAGATCCCAGATTCGATTTTCGATATCGAGGGAGTTTCAAAGGTGATTGTGTATAAGCTCGAGGAAGGGCATGGGTCCATAGAATGATGGACAGAATAGCAAAATTATTTAGGCATGTGAAATACGATGCTATAATACTTTATGTTGATATAAATACATATATGTTTTGTTCTCCTATGACAAACCTCTATAGTTCAGAGGTAGATTCTAAGCCAGATATTTTATGGCAATAAATTTTTTTACGTATATATAATTCTCTTCAGTTCGTTCTTTTCTCTTCTTTTCATTTCATGTAAGCTGAGAAGAACAACCCTTCCAGAAGGGGAGGTATTGCCGAATGACTATCTATCTGTGTGATAGAAGCCTAGTAGGATACCACATGTTGTTTAATTGCTTGTCAAGTACTAAAGGCTGGCCACCTTCTGTACTAACTATGCAATAGAACAAGTGTTCATGATCATAGTGATCTCTCACCAAATTCCTTTACTTCTATATGATTGATCAAACTTTGGAAAATAGAAACAGCTGAAAAAGGAGTAGTAAAGTTATGGTGATATTCAGAATGGAAACACATTCGTGATACTAAGGTTGACGTGGTTATTAAAAGGTTATAGAACGCTAACGAGCAAAAGTATAACCAGTATAATATTAGGAATGGAAGGTAGTAGCGATTACGAACTGGAAAAGAATGGGTATTGAGAAGCAAAAGCTCTAATGCTAAAAGCTATAATGAGAGTCTGTGCAATAGACTTGAAATAATTTGGAATGATCACTTAACGCGGATTGAGTTTTCTCACGATAATAGATCGTATGTCAGGTATCGAGATGTCATCTTATGAGATCTTTGAGGGAAGACAATATCGATCTCCCTTATGTTAGGATGAAGTTGTAGAGTGTAAGATGCTCGGACCGGCAGTGGTCCAAAGGACCAAGAATATAATAGATCTAATCAGAGAACGGCTGGGAGTAGCCCAGGATGGACATAAGAAGTATGATGATTTGACAATGAAAGGACAAAGAGTATGAAGGAGGGAACCTTGTATTGTTAAAAGTATTCCCTTCAAAAGAATTGATGAGGGTTGGAAAGAAAGGAAAGTTTAAGTCCACGAATTGTTGGACCCTTGGATATATTAAGACGTATTGGGAAGTTAGCATATGAGATAGACCTACCCCCGAACATGTAGCAAGTCATAACATGTTTCACGTATCAATGTTAAGGAAGTGTAATTCGGATGCCAGATAAATAGGGGCATATGAGCGCATAGACATGCAACCAGACGTAACCTATATGGAGCAACCAGGAAGGGTTATAGATTGAAAAAGGAACAAGTGCTTAGGAGAAGGGTTATCAAACTATTCAGAGTTTAATGGAAGAACCACAATGTGGGAAAATTTACTTGAGAGTTAGAAAGTGCAATGCTAAGAAAGTATCCCTATTCATTTTCTATCTGATTCCGGGACGGAATCCTTTTAAGGAGGGCAGACTGTAATAACCCCAATTTTTGGAATTTTTGAAACCCTTATGAATAGTGATTTTGCTGATTAAGGAAATTTTTCATGCCACACTATATAGGAGTACTGTTATAGAAATTCTAAGATCTTATTACTACTTTATATGGGATATAAGTGTATGTAAAGATCGTCAGAATCCAAATTCGAACACTTTGATTTTTCCCGAAAATCCACCAGATACCGAAAGAATTGAGTATAAGGTAACATGATTAAAAGGATTTAAATTCAAGGATTTTAAGAGAGGATCATAAAAGGAATATAAAATATTGAGAAAGGTTTAGGGGAACCCAAGTAATAAGATCCCGGATATGATCCCTCGAACGATCACCGAGAACGAGAGTGAAGTGAATCGTAAAACAAATAAGCGACCAAGGATCAAGCTTATATAAGTAACCAAAGAATTAACCAAATAATTCAGCACTAATCAAACAGATTAGAGGAGGATGACATCATCAAACCATAAGGGAAGGACATGTGGCAAAGGAATGATGCAAGCAATGACATGTGTGAGTGATGTCATCACTTTATCAAGATATTTGTTCAAAAATCTCCTCCACCAAGCATTTCTTTCTCATTTCCCAAGGAAAAACAAGCAAGCAAAAGCTCTCCCCAATTTCTTTCTTCTTCCATTCGGCCTTTTCAAGAAATGAAGAAATAGATTTTCAAAACTCAAGTTCTAGGCCATGGAAAATTACAAGGTTTGTTTCCTTAGATCCAATATTTCATAACTTAGTTATACCATGAGTTTAAGATCAAGATTCCATGGTTTACTTAGCTAATCCACTCATCAAAGATGATGATGAATAGTAGTGAATAGTAACTTACTTTGATTTTCTTGATTTTCATGAAAGCTTAAGGTTGATTAAGCATAGATCAAGGTTCCTAGAGGCTTGTTAGTGACTACCCACTCTCCAAGGAAGGTATAAATTCTTGAACCCTTAGTTTTAAGTTTGGTTTGTTTGGATGATAATGGTGCTTAGATGAATGGGTTTAGTTTGATGTTGATGGATGTTGGATTTTTGTTGAATTGGTGATGATTTGGTATAGTTTAAACTTTGGAAATCGTTAGGTTATAGCCGTCGTAATGCCCGATTTTCTATAAACTGTTTTGTGATTAACTGTTGGACCCGAACACCCACTTCTATAAATAACCATTTCCATTCTTAGATAGGTTACGTTTCAAGCTTCGTTTTGATATGTGATTCGTTTGAATCCGATGTACGGTTTAGGAGAAACGACTGTTTTAAGTAACGGCGTTTCGCGACCGAACCATTACCCCTCGCCTTACTTTGAAACCTTGGTTAAGGCCCTTAAATGACTAATTGGAGTATGAAACATTTATGTAAAGTGGATTAGGCAGTTAATAAGGTGCTCGCGAAAGAATCGCCTTAAAACTCTTAATTATTAATTTATTAAAAATAGTGGAGCCGAGGGTACACGAGCGACTTATGTGATTCGTTAAGCGTATAAGTTACCATAAGTGAACGTTAGGGTTCAATTGGTTAAAGTCTAGTTTCTTAAGCGACCGGGGTTTAATTCTGACTTATATTGTTGTTCATAGGTTATCGGACCCACTCTAAGCTTAAGTCTATCCGGGAGCACTCAGGCAAGTTTTCTGCCCGTTATACTGTTGTGGTGATGTATATATGTATATGCATTATCTTGTGATAAATGCATGATTGTTATTAGCAAATCTTGCGATATATTGGAGCATGTGTTATGGTATATATGCATGCCTGTTTTCGTAATCTTGATTTCTAGTTGTTGATTCAATTGCTTATAAGTTGCGTAATACCTATGCTAGAGATAAGCAGTAGTTGCGTATACCCTTAGTATAGGGGACCCAAAGGTGAACATTTTCTAAAACCGGGAGTCGATGTTCCCGAGTATAATATATATATATATATATATATATATTGATATAGTTTTCAAAACTATTAATCGAATAAGGCTTTTTCGATAACTTTATTTTATTTAATGAATATTATTTTGAATATTCATTCGAGGACTTATGACTCCGCTTACTTTATTTAATGAATATTATTTTGAATATTCATCCGAGGACTTAAGACTCCGTTTATTTTATTTAATGAATATTATTTTGATATTCATTCGAGGACTTATGACTCCGCTTACTTTATTAAATGAATATTATTTTGAATATTCATCCGAGGACTTAAGACTCCGTTTATTTTATTTAATGAATATTATTTTGAATATTCATTCGATGACTTATTACTCCGCTTACTTTATTTAATGAATATTATTTTTGAATATTCATTCAAGGACTTATGACTCCGCTTATTTTATTAAATAATATTCTTTATTTTATTAAAGAATAGTGTTTCGATAATCAAACTTATTTTCGATTATTCAAATACTGAATATTTTGCGACTTGGTCGCATTAAGATGTCAGCTTGGTTCATTTCTTTCGACCAAGACTTTCATGAGTACTATGAAAATGCTCATATATTGTTAATTATTATACATATTATTTTGGTGGGCTTGTTGCTCACCCTTGCTTTCTTCTTTCATCACACAACAACAGATAGACAAGATGATCAGGACCAAGCTCCCAACTCATGAGCAGATAGGAAACGTTCCGCAGTTTCCTGTAAGCGTTGATGCCGTTGTAGCTGAGGTAGGATCTACCAATAGGCTAGGCTTTCAACTTTTGATGTACCGGACTTATGTATATTTATGAAT
The DNA here is from genome assembly GCF_009905375.1 of Apium graveolens. Taxonomy (NCBI): domain Eukaryota; kingdom Viridiplantae; phylum Streptophyta; class Magnoliopsida; order Apiales; family Apiaceae; genus Apium; species Apium graveolens. The sequence goes on along the minus strand of NC_133649.1, from coordinate 253,263,512 downwards.
TGTAATAATGGCAAGGAAATGTAAACTATTTGGAAACCCTTTTTATGGTGAAATGGTTTATAATTGTGGAATAAAATGACTTGTGTTATTTTTGGTATTCATCTCTGAGACTATAACTTGTGGTGTGTGTGTATATTGTGGGGTCACAGTACGCAGTAGTTGGTTGACTATTAAGATTAAGTATTGATAAGGGAAATGGAACTCGTGACAACCCAAATCCCCGACCCCGGATTTGGGGGTGTTACACAAGCCAAGAGGAAAACAGGAGTTGAAATAACTATCAAAGATCCATTTTTATTAACTGATAAACCACTTGAGGAAGTTACACAGAAACACCTTGACAAGGTTATATCTGCTCAAGTGGTAATGGATACTCATGATAAGAGTAAAGTCATAGAAAAGCTGTTTCTATTTCTTAAAGATGGAAGAATATACAGAATGTCAGAATCAGATGTGCTGAACAAATCTCTTAAAGAACTTCAATTCATTCATTATCTTTTGGAGATGATGTCTGAGGTTACCAGAAGATGGTCAAATTTCATGATGAAGACCATAAGGGATAAAGCCAAAATCTCTGGATCAAGGGTTGCAGAATTTATTCCAAAAATAGATGAAGATGATGGAAGAGAAATTCCAATGAAGAAGAATTCTGCCAAGATTGAAGTAATTCTGAAGGAAAAGTGTCTATGCTACAATGAAGACTCTTCACATCCCAGAGTTATCAGACTTGGAGATTGTAACACCCCCAGATCCGGGGTCGGGGATCCGGGTCGTCACGGTCTTTCTTTCCACAATATCACTTCACTTAATTAATAATAATAACCTTATGCTGTGACCCCACACTAACACACACCACAACCCGTTATAGTCTCAGAGATGAAATTTAAATAAGTACAAGTCTTTGAATCCACAATTTAAAAGTTATTACAACCCAAAATTATTTCTTGATAAATTTACAGTTAATTGCCATTATCTGCCACAAGTTATAATTATACATAATTGATTCTCAAAAGTAGATGGTCTGATCTACAATAGATCTACCTCTGCAGCTATAGCAGCTACAACATCAACGGGAAGACGCGGGACGCTTCCCACGCGCTTGCGCTGGGTCTGCTGGAGTCTGGCCATCTTTCCTAACTGTTGTTGTGTGATGAAGAAAAAAAGCATGGGTGAGCAGCAAGCCCACCAAAATAATATGTATAATGATTTACAATATATGAGCCTTCTCATAGTACTCATGAAAGTCTTGGTAAAAAGAAATGAACCAAGTTTGATATCTTAATGCGATGAATTCGCAAAATATTCAGTATATATACATATATACTTTTCAAAATCTTGGAAGTCCTCTTCCATGCATAATATACACAGAGTTCCAGTGTATAACTGTATAAAAATATCGTTGCAAGGTGATCTCATATATCTAACCTTGTCTCAACGTTTTTCTGAAAATCTTTGTCATGCATAAGATAATCATTAACTAGATATAAGTTTAAAAGACGAAGTTACAAGATACCCCAAAATACTTATATCTTTCCCAAATACTACTTGAACTACCCCCGTTCAAGTTATAATCAGTTTCAAAGGTTCATCACATAGATGAGACTACAAGACAAGATTTGAATAGATTCAATCTTTGAATATCATTATAAATAATGAAGTTACGAGATACTTCATTAAGACCCGATATATAAATATATTCATATATATCTCCCATACATTTCCTGAAAACCTCTGTCATGTAAAGTATGAACAAAGTTGCAATATCCAATGAATTTGGAAGGAAAAGAATTTTAGCATAAACCAGATATCTTGATGATCAGGCAAAGATACCAATAAGTAACCTTTTCTACTGTAGATGGATGAATTCCTCACCGGTCATCACCCTGGCCGCATTAGGACCTCGCGCTAGACCGTTACCCGGCCACTCACGCGTTGATGGACTGCCACCCAGCCACTTACACATTCATAGACCGTACCCCGGCCTGTCGCTTATGCCGACTCAATCAAATGGACTTACTTCCCGAACATTGGGCAAGTAATCAAATTGTTTTCTCAAAATAGCAACCATGTTGCGAATATAAAATACACCACAGAGCCGGATCCCCAAGATTTTGAGCGAATATTCAAGTCTCCTTCGAAAGGAAGATCTTAAATCGGAAAACGAGTTTTGGGATCCGCTCTAACTTTTAAAATCATTTTGAAGACTCGAAAACATTTTTAAGAATGTTTGGAGTAAAGCTGATTTAATGAAATAAATCAGTCCCAATATATTAGAAAATATCTGAATATTATTATTTAAATAATATTCCCATAAAGAATAATCTTTATAAAAATAATTGAAGTAGAAGTATTAAAACTTATACTAGAAACGAGTATTAAATAACCAAAGATACACTTATATGAAAGTATTATCTTTATTTGAATAATCGAAAATAAGTTTGATTATTAACACCTTATTCTTTAATAAAATAAAGAATATATTTCAGTAATAAGCGGAGTCATAATACCTCGAATGAATATTATAAATAATATTCATTAAATAAAATAAAGGAGTCATACATCCTCAAATGAATATTCAAAATAATATTCAATAATAAAATAAAGGAGTCATAAGTCCTCGGATGAATATTCAAAATAATTTTCAATAATAAAATAAAGGAGTCATAAGTCCTCGGATGAATATTCGAAATAATATTCAATAATAAAATAAAGGAGTCATACATCCTCAAATGAATATTCAAGATAATATTCATTAATAAAATAAAGTTATCGAATAAACCTTATTCGATTAATAGTTTTTGAAAACTATAACCATATATATATATAAATATATATATAAAATCTACTCGGGATCCTCGACTCCCGGTTTTAGAAAATATTTTCACCTTTGGGTCCCTATACTAAGGGTATATGCAAATTACTGCTATTCTCTAGCATATGTATTATCAACTGAACCAACAGATATATATGGCAAGAATACGAAACAGGCATGCATATATATACCATATCAGCATGCTTCAATATATCGCAACATTTGCTAATTAACCAACATGCATCTATCGCAAGATAATGCATATACATATATTCATCACAACAACAGTATAACGGGTAGAAAATTTGCCTGAGCGACTGGGGGTTACGAATGGCTCGGGACGAGTCTGGTAACCTATAAGCAACAAGTAAGTTAGAATTAAACCAAAGTCACTTGTAAATCTATACTCTAACCAACTCAGACTCTAACGCTCGTTTTGCGCTCACTGATTCGCTTAAGTCACTCGGGTACCCTCGGCTCTACCATTTTTAATAATTTAACCTTTACGAGTTTTAAGGCGATTCTTTCGCGAGTGTCTTATCAACTGCCTAACACACTCTACATAAATGTTTCATGCTCCAATTAGTCATTTAAGGGCCTTAACCAAGGTTTCAAAGTAAGGCGAGGGGTAAAGGTTCAGTTCGCGAAACACCGTTACTTAAAATGGTCGTTTCTCCTAAACCGTACATCGGATTCAAGCAAACCACATATCAAAACGAAGCTTGAAACATAACCAATCTAAGCATGGAAGTGGTTGGTTTATAGAAGTGGGTGTTCGGGTCCAACAGTTAATCATAAAACAGTTTATAGAAAATCGGGCATTACGACGACTATAACCTAACGATTTCCAAAGTTTAAACTACACCAAATCATCACCAATTCAACAACAATCCAACATCCATCAACATCAAACTAAACCCATTCATCTAAGCACAATTATCATCCAAACAAACCAAACTTAAAACTAAGGGTTCAAGAGTTTATACCTTCCTTGGAGAGTGAGTAGTCACTAACAAGCCTCTAGGAACCTTGATCTATGCTTAATCAACCTTAAGCTTTCATGAAAATCAAGAAAATCAAAGTAAGTTACTATTCACTACTATTCATCATCATCTTTGATGAGTGGATTAGCTATGCAAACCATGGAATCTTAATCTTAAACTCATGGTATAACTAAGTTATGAAATATAGGATCCAAGAAAACAAACCTTGTAATTTTCCATGGCCTAGAACTTGAGTTTTGAAAATCTATTTCTTCATTTCTTGAAAAGGCCGAATGGAAGAAGAAAGAAATGGGGGAGAGCTTTTGCTTGCTTGTCTTGCCTTGATATTTGTGCAAAGAATGCATGGTTGTGGTTAATTATTGGCTAAATATCTTGTTTTCACTTGCTTATGTCATTGCTTGCATCACTACTTTGCCACATGTCTCATTCTTGTGGTGTGATGATGTCACCTTGCTTCTAACCACATGTTATATCTTATATTAGAAGCTTTCTTCTCATGTTACTTGCATGTGCTTACCCCTTGGACGTTTATTTGTTTTACGGTTCGCTTAACTCTCTTTCTCGTTGATCGTTTGAGGGATCATACCCGGGATCTTATTACTTGGGTTCCCTTAACCTTTCTCAATATATTATATTCCTTTTTATAATCCTCTCTTATAATCCTTGAATTTAAATCCCTTTAATCATGTTACCTTATACTCAATTCTTTCGGTATCTGGTGGATTTTCGAGAAAAATCAAAGTGTTCGGAATTGGATTCTGACGATCTTTACATACACTTATTTACTTTATGGAATACTAATACGATATTAGAATTTCCATAACAGTACTCCTATATAGCATGGTCTGATAATTTTTCTTAATCAGCATCATCAGCAAAAGTTACTATTCATTCGTGTTTCAAAAATTCCAAAAATTGGGGTTATTACAGTCTCCCCTCCTTAAAAGTATTCCGTCCCGAAATCAAATAAAAATGAATAGGGATACTTTCTTAGCATTGCACTTTCTAACTCTCAAGTAAATTTTCCCACGTTGTGGTTCTACCATCAAACTTTGACTAGTTTGATAACCCTTCTCCTAAGCACTTGTTCCTTTTCAATCTATAACCCTTCCTGGTTGCTCCATATAGGTTACTTCTGGTTGCATGTCTATGCGCTCATATGCCCCTATTTGTCCGGCATCCGAATTACATTTCCTTAACATTGATACGTGGAACACGTTATGAACTTGCTACATGTTCGGGGTTAGGGCTAGCTCATATGATAACTTCCCAATATGTCTTAATATATCCAAGGGTCCAACAATTCGTGGACTTAGCTTTCATTTCTTTCCGAACCTCATCCTTCCTTTCCAAGGGAATACCTATAACAGCACTAGGTCCCCTACTTCCTATTCTTTGTCCTTTCGTGTCAAATCAACATATTTATCATGTCCATCTTGGGCTACTACCTGCCGTCCTCTGATTAGATCTATTATATCCCTGGTCCTTTGGACAACTGCGGGTCCGAGCATCTTGCGCTCTACAACTTAATCCTAACATAAGGGAGATCGACATTGTCTTCCCACAAGGATCTCATAAGGCGATACCTCGATATTAACATACGATCGATTATCGTGAGATAACTTAATCTGCGTTAAGTGATCATTCCAAATTCTTTCAAGTCTATTGCACCGGCTCTCATCATAGCTTCTAGCATTATATCTTTTGCTTCTCACTACCCATCCTTTTCCAGTTCGTAGTCGTTGCTATCTTCCGTACATAATATTATACTGGTTACACTTTTGCTCGTTAGTGTTCTATAACCTTTTAATAACCACGTCAACCTTAGTATCATGAACGTGTTTCCATTCTGAATACCACCATAACTTTACTACTCCTTTTTTAGCTGCTTCTATCTTTGGAAGCTTAATCCTTCATATAGAAGTAAAAGAATTTATTGAGAGATCACTATGATCATGAACACTTGTTATCTCGCATAGTTAGTACAGAAGGTGGCCAGCCTTTAGTACTTGACAAGCAATTAAACAATAGTTGGTATCCTACTAGGCTTCTATCACACAGATAGACAGTCATTCGGCAATACCTCCCCTTCTGGAAGGGTTGTTCTTCTCAACTTACATGAAATGAAAAGAAGAGAAAAGAACGAACTGAAGAGAATTGTATATATAAAAAAAAATATACTGCCACAAAATATCTGGCTTGGAACCTACCTCTGAACTATAGAGGTTTGTCATAGGAGAACAAAACATATACGTATTTATATCAGCATCAAGTATTATAGCATCGTATTTCCCATGCCTAAATA